>NC_050580.1:25338718-25457620 GCF_011100635.1 Trichosurus vulpecula | reverse complement strand
AAAGAAAGGCAGAAAGAAAGGCAGAAAGAAAGAAAGAAAAAGGAAGAAAAGGAAGGAAGGAAAAAGGAAGGAAGGGAGAGATGGGGAAGAAACAAGGGAGGAAGGAAGGGAAAAAGAAAAAGAAAAAAAGAGAAGGAAAGGAAGAAAGAGGGAAGGAAGGAAAGAGGTTTTTCACCAAAGTACTTGCAGCCCCTCTCAAGCCCCTTTCCCTAGCTAGAGGGAAGGCGATCTCAAACTGATGTAGAGACGTCATCTTTCTAGATCGGTTTTTATTCTTTTGACTTCTTTGTGGTTAGTGCATGTTTGTGGAAGACAATTGATTTGCACAGCTCTGTGTGGGAAGGAGGAGATTTGGCTCCAAGGCAAGCAGCAGAATCGACAGCAGCCTCGCTGCCTGACTGACACGCAGCAAAGATGATCTGCAGGCAGCTTCTCCGATTCTAGCCCGTGGGGTTTGTTTTCTTTTTCTTTTTCTTTTTCTTTTTTTAAGGAAAGCCCACCAGTTCTTCTTCATGTTCCTGGGAGGGTTCTCCCCACCTCGTTTTCATCAGCACTGTTTTAGAAGATTAAATTAAGAAATAACATTCAATTCCCATTTTGACAGCTGAGTTCTTAGCAGGATCATAGTTTTGGAGGTGGAAGGGACTTAGGAGAAATCTATCTCGTCCAATCCCCTCATTTTCCGGGGGAGGAAACTAAAACCCAGAGAAGTGAGTGTGTCACTCTTGTCCCTCAAGCCCCATGTGGCAGGCGAAGCTTAACCTCCCTGCCTGCCTTGATGTCTTTACTCCATAGGATACCCCTTTGTGGATGTACCTCCATCCAGCCTGCTGGTGCTCCCTTGGGCTTCCAGAATTCAGGCCTTGCTTCCAGACTTAGCTCTGGTGGCCTTCCTGACTGTCCCTGGGTGGAGTCTGTGATGTTGTTCAAGATCACTTTGTCTAGCCTGCCCCTTTGCCCTCGTCTCCCCCTACATGTTTTATGCTTATCTGTGCCCGTGTTTTCTCTCTCTCCTCTTTCCATTCAAGTAGAATGTGACATCTTTGAGGGCACAGGTGATGCCTTTTAAAAATCTGTATCCTTGATGCCCAGGACAGGGACCAACATGCAGTAGGCACTTACTAAATGTTGAATAGATAAAATGTCCCACGCATGGGATCAGAGAAAGGGTCATAGCTGTAGGGCAGAAACCAGCATTTACTGTCTTCAAGGATTCAACCCCTTTTCATAGTTTGGAGACCTGGAGTCTGGGCTGGAACTGTGGAATGAACAGAGAGAGGCAGGTGATTCTTTCAATCCAATACACATTCATTAAATGCCTACTGTGTGCTAGATGCTATTCTGGTTGCTACCGCTCAATCAGTTGAGGAACAAACATTTATTAAACACCTATCGTTTACCAGGTACTGTATTGCTGTAATACAGCAACAGCAAAATGGTTCCAGGTTTCCAGGGAGAGATAAAGCTCTTACATAGATAAATACATCTGTGATAATTTGTGGTAGGGGGAGAGCTCCAACAACCAGGGGGATTGGTCAAGACTCCGCGGAGTTGGGGCTGAGCCTTGAAGGAAGAGTTCCAGATTTTCATCAATATGGCATTTCTTAAATACCTTTTATGTGCCAGACAGTGGCTGGAGATACAAGGTGAAAATGGAAGTGTCCTTGTCCTCAGTGAGCATACATTCTCTTGGAGAAAAGAATATAAGCGAACTAGGTCAATAGGAGGGATTTGGGGGGAGGGGGGACCCTGGCAGCTAGGGGATCGGGAAGGGCCCTGTGGGGATAAGCCCCGTGCATTGGACTTTGAGGGAGGGTAGAGTTTCTAGGTCATGGCAAGTTGGAGAGATATTACAGGCCTGGGCAGAAACACGGAGAAGAGATATATGTCCCATGTGATGGAGAACAAGCAGACCAGTTTGGTTGGACCAAACCAGATGAAAGGGAGCACATGAAGGGGAATAATGAGTAAGGAGACTGGAAAGAAATCATAAAGGGCTTTAAGTGACACCCCCCCCCAAAAGGTTGTATGTGATCCCAGAGACAACAATAGGGAACCCATGAAGGCTCTTGATGGTGGGTGGCATTGGAAGCCAGAGAGGAGGCTGTGGCATCAGTTGAGATGAGAGGTGATAAAGGCCTGGGCCATGGGGTAGAGAGAGGGAGAAATATAGCAGAGGCTGAACTGACCAGACCTGATGTCTCGTTGGCTACGTGGTAAATGGGAGAGGGAAGAAGCTAAGGTGGCCAAGGATGGGGACGCCCTTTTGGAACAATAGAGGGGCCAGTGCTTAGGGGTTAACATCCCAGCCTTTGAAGAAAGGCTCCTTGGTGTCATCTGAGTGGCAGCATTAAGCAGCCAGAAATCAGCTCTGATTCTATATAAATAATAGGCCAAATCTTGGGGAAAAAAGTCCCCAATTCCTAGAGCCCGTGGGCGGTGGTGGGTGAGTGACTGCCGATTTAGAGCTTTAAATGTGGGTTCTTTGGCATTCGCTTTATTTAAAAGTGTGGTAGCTCTTTCCGCCCTCTGAAAAGTTAATAGCCCACCTTAAACAAGCGGTGGTAGCCCACAGTGTTTTATGTTTCTAATTATATGGCTTTTGTAGGAGGAGTACACAGCACCTTAGGGAAGACAAGAATCACAGGGCTCCTCCCCAAGCTGTCTTCCATTCCTCCTCTAGACTGATAGCGGGCAGAGCAGCAGAGAGCGGGAGGCTTGAGGTGAAGCGGATGGGACAGCCCGGCTGGGGCCGTGTGTGGGCATGATCTGCTGGGCCCACAGGGTATAACTAGGAGCAGTGAAGGGCAGATTGGACTCCGTGGAAGGGAATGCTTCCTTACACTTAGAGATCGCCCAGCCCGGTGTGGGCTGCCCCCGGAGGTGCTGAATTCTGCGTCCCCAGGGTGTCCACCTTTGGGGAATTCTCTCTTCAGGTGTGTAACTTTAGGTCATAGGCCTAAAGCTGGAAATGACCTCAAAAGAAACTTGGGCCCAGGGAAATGAAGGTCACTTTGTTCAAGGTCACCCAAGCAGTAAGTATCATCTGTGGGCTTTGAACCCGGGTCTTCTGACCTGCCCTGAGATTCTGTGATTCATAGCCCCATTGTTTAAGAAGTTTGTGACCAGGTCCCTCTGCACATATTGACTTCTTCTGAAGTCTCTCCCCTAGCCCTTCCACTCAGCCCACAACAATCCATGAGGGAAGGAGGGAAAATAAATCAGTCAAGAAGCATCTATTAAGTGCCAGACATCATTTCAGCTTTACAAAGTGAAAAAAGAAAGTCTGCCCCCAAAGAGCTCAAAGTCTATTGGTGGAGGCATTTGGCAAATCCAGTCTATCTATCTATCTATCTATCTATCTATCTATCTATCTATCTATCTATCTATCTGTCTATCTATCTATCTGTGTGTCTGTCTGTCTGTCTATCTATCATCTATCTGTCTATCATCTATCTATCATCTATCTATAATCTATCTATCTATCTGTCTGTCTGTCTGTCTGTCATCTATCTGTCTGTCTATCTATCTATCTATCTATCATCTATCTATCTATCTATCTATCTGTGTGTCTATCTGTCTGTCTATCTATCATCTATCTGTCTATCTATCATCTATCTATCATCTATCTGTCTATCTGTCTGTCTGTCTATCTGTCATCTATCTGTCTGTCTATCTATCATCTATCTATCTATCTGTCTGTCTGTCTATCCATCTATCTATCATCTATCTATCTATCTGTCTATCTATCTATCTGTCTATCTATCTATCCATCTATCATCTATCTGTCTGTCTGTCTATCTATCTATCATCTATCTATCTATCTTTATAGATAGATAGATATAGATCTTTTCTGTATCTATATATCTCTATCTACACACATATATGTGTGTATATATGTATACTGTGTATGCAGATGTGCATGTGTATGTTTATGTGTACTCACATGTGTGTCTGTATTATGTCTGTATATATAGATATTCATATATATATTATATATATATATCTGTGTGTATACACACACACACACACACACACATAACTATCCCAGGGAGCCACTGACAACTGGAGAAAATCAGGGAAGGAGGTTGCACAGGAAGTGACCCTTGACCAGAGCTCTGGGTTCCAAGGAGGGAAGGGGAGCCTGTGCAAAGGATAGGATGTCATATAAGTGGAAGAAAAAGTGCATCAGTCTGGCTAGAACCCAGGGGGCTGGGGGTGGGGAAATACTATGCAGACCAAGAGTCAGATTGTGAAAGTCTTTAATGCCCAGCAGGACAGTTTGTATTTAAATCTAGAGGTAAAAGGGGCTTTTTGAACAGAGAAGTGATGTGGTTAGACCTATGTTTCAGGAATATATCAGTTAGGTAATTGTGTGTAGAATAGTTTGCAGTCAGAGAAAACAGAAGCAGAGAGACCAGTTAGGAAGCAAGGCCAGAGGTGATGAGGACCTAATTTAGAGGGGCATCAGAACAAGCAGGAGAAGGGAGGACGTGAGAGATGTTGAGATAGAATCAATAACACTTGGCAGCTGATTGGCATGGGGAGTGGTTGAGGATGGTCGGAATAAGGAGTCTTTCTTTCCACCATCTTGTTCCTGCTTCTAAACATTTCCGGAGCATCCTGGAAATTCAATGGGGCCATCGATTGATGACAGCTGACAAAGTATGGGGACTTGGGCCCTAGGAAACTGCATTTTGAGGTCAAAGGAAGAGAAGGAGGAGGCTGAGAAAGTCCAGAGGAGGTGGTGGGTGGCAGGCGGCTTCAGACTCCGAGGGTGACACGGCAAGTTTTGCTGAGGCTCATGGGAGGGTGAGCTCTGATTCTTCTAACCCTGGTTGTGATCCTCCTTGGAAAGTGAAGGATTGTGTACGATGGAGATCCAGCTTATTAATGTACTGAGGAGAGGAAGAGAGAGGAGAGAGAGAAGGAAAAGGAGGGGAAGAGATGAAACGGGAGAGGAGGAAGGAGGGAGACAGGAGAAAAGAGAGGGAAAGAGGAGAGAGTTGAGAGAGAAAGGGAGAGGGAAAAGAGGGGGCAGATGGGAGAAAAGGGAGGGGAAACAAAGGTGCGCAGAGGCAGAGACGTGAACAAACCATGAGTGTGGCTAGGTTTGGGTATGAGCGAAACGACATCGGAATCATAGCGAAAGAAAGCAAAGCCAAGTGGAAGGAAGGAAAGGGGGCCCGCTGAGTGGAGAGGAAGTGACACGTATCTGAAATATGAGTATTTGGAGACTGTTTTAGGCAGCATTTCAAGAGGAAGTGCTGGCTATTGAGACAAACACCCACTAATCTAATCTGTATCAGGGAGGCGTGTTCATCTCCATCAGGCAGCCCCCACTTCCTTCTAGAGCTGGGCTCCACAAAGCAAGCTCAGCCAGCGGCGGTTCAGCTGAGGGTGATGCAGGCTCTCCTTGGAAGCCTGTAGTGGAGGAGAACAGCCTCTGACTTCCGCTGGCGGTGAAGAAGCAAAGTAAGAAACAAGCATTGGTTATGGGTGTCTGCAAGTCACTCAACAACCTCTCGGTGCCCAAAGGCAACACTTTAAGACCATAAACGGCAGAGAAGATGCTGAGCTGCATTGGTGGGGCCCCGTCTGTCCTGGGAGCTCCCCACACCGATGAAATCAGTCTTAGTTTCCCCCCTCCCCAGTATCCTTAGGGGACAAGGGATTAGAAACCACAACAGCAAACACTTGTCTGATTCTTTACTTGTATTCTCCCATCTGATCCTCACAACAATTCTGGAAAGTAGATGGTAATATTATCACCATTTTACGGATGAGGAAACTGAGTCTGAGAGACGCCGAGTGATTTCCCCAGGGTCTGGGGCTTTTCACAATGGGAAAAGGGCTTGAGAGTGAGAAATGGAATAGGATTTAGGGCTGCTTGCATCCCAGTATAGAATGGAGCAAGGGAACACCCTGTGATCGTTTCCTCTCCTCTTTGCTTGATCCGTTTGGGTATCCACTTAGTCATGGCTTACTCCACACCTCACACCTACAGAAGCCAGATGTTGGCTGAATCCCAGGAATCTTCTGGCATCATTGAAGTCTGAGAGTAACCTGAAGTACCAATGAGGAAGGCACCAAGGTCAAGATGGCATCTGTAAAGTCTTGGAATTCTAGATTTCAATCTCGAAGGAACCTCAAAGGCCTAAATCCAGTTCCCTCCCTTTATAGCCCAGAGTGTCACAATGACTTGCCCAAAGCCAAAGTGTCAGAGGCAGGATTAGAACCCAGGTTCTCTGTTGCCACTGTGCCATGGGGGCTCCCTGGGCTTTAGAGATTTTTAGCCCAAGAATTCTCAGAAATTACAATCGTAGGATCTCAGAGCATCAGGACTAGAAGGGTCCTCAGAGGCAGCGGGGACAATGTCTGGACCTATAATTTCATTGATAAAGGGAATTTCCTGTGTGGAAACTCCCTCCAAGCAGATCGGCAACTGGTCTAGAATCTAAAATATCTTAGAATGTTGCCTCCAGCCTCCATCGAAAGGATGTACCTGTCCAGCATCAGTTGTACACCTAGTGTGTGTCAGGAACAGAACTGGAACCCATTTCACGTGTCAGTCAATAAGTATTTGTCAATAAAACCCCTACTGTGTGCCTGTACTAAGCACTGGGAATACAAAGAAAAGCAAAAACATGGGCCTTGTCCTCATAAAGTATACATTCCAATGGAAGATGCCAAATGCAAATAACTTATGTACATACAAGATTGATGCAGTATAAATGGGAGGTAATCTCTCAATCTCCAATCCCAGGACTGGATAAATGGGAAAGAAGGGACTAACAGAGGGGGTGGGTTTGGAAAGGCCTCCTGCAGAAGGTGGGATCGGAGCTGAGTCTCGACAGAAGCCAGGGAAGCCAGGAGGTAGAGGGAAGAGGGGAGAGCATTCCAGGCCTGGGGGACAGCTGGGGCAAATGCCTGGAGTCTGGACATGGACCACCAAGTGTGAGGAATAGCAAAGAGGCCGATGTTGCTCTGTTACAGCAGTAAAGTGGATGAAGACTGGGCAGACAGGAAGGAAGGAGCCAGGCTGTGGAGGGTTCGAAAAGCCAAAAAGAGTAGAGTTCTGTTTGATCCTGGAGGTAATAGTGAGCCACGGAGGTTGCTGAGTAGGAGAGGAACGTGTTCAGGCCTGTTCTTTAGGAAAATCAGTTTGTCAACTGAAGCCTGGAAGGAGGGGGAGAGACTGAGGAGAAGGGGATGGCAGTAGTGAAGTGCCTGGGACTGCCCAGAAGGGGAGGCTCCGAGCGGCAATCCTGCTTCATGACAGCTAGTGGGATCCCCCGAACTCTTTTCTTCTCCAGCTTGAATGCGCCCCATTCCTTCTGCTGATCCTCAGGTGGCATCAGCCTGAGGCCTGCTGCTGTTTCCTTTGCCCTCTTTTGGACCCTCTGCTTCTTATCAGTGTCCTTAAAAGGAAGTGTCCGGAGCTGGACACAAGGTTCCAACTGTAGCCATGCCAGGGCAGAGGTCAAGGACCATCACCTCCTTGGAGTGATGGTGAGCCAGGAGAACAGGCCTGGAGTGTCTCTCCGCTTCTCCTCTCTCTCTCCCCCCTCTTTTTGTCTCTTCCCCCCTCATTGTTTCTCCCTCTCTTCCTTCCTCTCCTTCTCTCTGTCTCTCTCCTCTCTCTCTATTCTTTCTCCTCTCTGTCTCTGTCCTCTCCCTGCCCTCTGCTTTTTCCTCTCTTCTCTGTCTCTGTCTCTTCTCTCCCTCTCTCTCCTTTCTCCTCTCCTCTCTCCTCTGTCCTCTCTTTCTCCCTCCCTCCCTCTCTCTCTCTCTCTCTCTCTCTCTCACTCTCTCTCTCTCTCTCTCTCCCCCTCCCTTTCTTCTCTGTCTCTCTCCTCTCCCCCACCTCCTTTCTCCTCTCTTTTCTCTCCCTGTCTCTGTCTCCCTCTCTCTTACTCTATCTCTCTTACTCTCTCTCACTCTCCCTCCCTCTCTCTCTGTCTCTGTCTCTCTCTCCCTTCTCTCTCTCTATTCTCTCTGTCTGTCTCTGTCTGTCTCTCTGTGTCTCTCTGTGTCTGTCTCTCTCTGTCTCTCTCTCTCCCCCCCCTCTGTCTCTGTCTCTCTCTCTCTCTCTCTGTCTCTCTCTCTTTCTCTCTCCTTCCCTCTCTCTCTGTCTCTCTCTTACTCTCTCTCTCCCTTCTCTCTCTCTATTCTCTCTCTCTCTGTCTCTGTCTCTCTGTATCTCTGTCTCTCTGTCTCTGTCTCTCTCTGTCTCTCTCTGTCTCTCTCTCTCTGTCTCTCTGTATCTCTGTCTCTGTCTCTCTGTCTCTGTCTCTCTCTGTCTCTGTCTCTGTCTCTCTCTCTCTCTCTCTCTCTCTCTCTCTCTCTCCCTCCCTCCCTCCTCTCTCTGTCCCATTCCTTTCCCTGCTCTCTCTCCTTTCTCCTCTCTTCTCAGTCTCTCTCTCTCTCTCTCCTCTTCTCCCACCCCCATCTCTCTCTCCTTTCTCCTCTCTTTTCTCTCCCTGTCTCTGTCTCCCTCTCTCTTACTCTATCTCTCTTACTCTCTCTCACTCTCCCTCCTCCCTCTGTCTCTCTCTCTGTCTCTCTCTCTTTCCCTCTCTCCCTTCTCTCTCTCTATTCTCTCTCTCTCTGTCTGTCTCTGTCTGTCTGTCTCTGTCTCTCTGTCTGTCTCTCTCTATCTCTCTGTCTCTCTATTTCTCTGTCTCTCTCTCTCTGTCTTTCTGTCTCTCTCTCTCTCTCTCTCTCTCTCTCTCTCTCTCTCTCTGTCTCTGTCTCTCCTTTCTCAAGGGCCCGAGGTATATCCCTCCCTTTGCCCATCTATTCTAATGTCAAAGGGGGAGGGTGGCTCCAGATTCTTGGAGAAGCCAGAGTGGAGTGGGAGATGTTTGCTGATCAGATTCTAGCCCATCAGAAGCTGGATCTGGAATCATGAAGCCTTGAGTGCCAGTCCAGTCCTGCCATTTACTATGTATGTGGTTCTAGACATCGCTGATCCCCACCATGGGCCCTTCCTGCCCTGGCTCCATGATCCCGAGTGTGACCTTTGATGAGTCCACCTCACTGGGCTTCCGTTTCTTCGCTCAATGAGGTTGAAGCAGCAGGTGTCTTAAGCTCCTTCCTGCTCCGAGTCTATGCTGTGTCAGTGTGTCCTGACTGCCAAAGGAACTCTTAAATACCAGAGGAGCTCCCTCCTTCCAGATTCTGGACAGAGCAGGTTTGGGGAAAGGAGAGAGTTGTTTGTTAATGTCTTGGCATTCCTTAGGCGGAGTGGCCCTGCGCTAAGCCTGGGGAAGTTTGATTTCTTTGGAGGCTTTGTCGGTGGCTGGGGGAAATGGTTCCCAGCCTCCTGAAGGGCCCATGAAAGTGCCTGGAAATGAATTCGAGGCCCCGAGATGCCAGGTCAGGAACAGGGATCATGGGGCCCACAGGAACACGCCTTTTCTTGGAAACAATGAGGCTGACCTTTTCCAAAGCCGCTTGCTGGAGATTCTTGTGCCGATAAGAGGCTCCTTGGATGTTTGAAGGCTGAAGAAAGACTTCCACGGGTGCCTTTTGCTCTAGTTTCTGAGTTACCAGAGGAATGGGAAGTAGTCCCAGATTGGGCCTGGGCTTGAAAGGATTTGGGGTTCCTTATGTACTGTGGCTTCTGGGAGGCCCTTGCATATCCTCTTAGGGGGAATGAGGGAACAGAGGGGAGAGATACTCAGGAGCTGGTGGAAGCAGGACAGAAATATTTGAAAGGAGTGCAGTATATTGGGTTGTTTAGAAAACGGGTGTTTTAGGGAGCATAGATTGAAAAAAGAAGTCTTTGGGGCCTTTCTTTCCTTCTGGCAGAACCGCTCCAAGCTTCAGTTTAATCTATAATATAGAGGTAATAGCATTCCTATCTGGTCCAATTTAATGAACATTTGTTAAAATTCTGCTGTATACCAGGCACTGCAGCACCAGTTACTGGGAATATGAAGGCACAGACGAAGCAGTCCCTCCCCTTGAAACTCCTACGATCTAAAACCTGTCCTCTTACCTGCGTCACAGGGTGGTTGTGAGGACCGCTCCTGCAACCTTCAAAGCTCTATAGAAATTTGAGTTGGCTGCTCTTACCACTGTCACCCAGCTGTCTTTTGGGCCTGGGACTTGAACTCTGACAAGAGGGACAGGCTTCCTGTTGGAGGCCTCTCTAAATCATCATCATCAACAACTAATAACCATAATAATCTCTTTGTCTCTTCCTCATAGCTTCCCTTGGGAAGGAACATCAGTATTTGAATCCTGGCTCCCTTGTGAGCACTCAGGCTAACCATAAACAGGCTATAAGATAGGTTTTATATAACCTGACAAAAATGCAGAATGGGGTTGTGGTAGCTTTTCTATTCTCTTCCGACTTTCCTCAGAGAATGTGTGGTCTGTCTTCCCTCTGGAACCATAAGGTCCCACATGATTAATGATAACAGCGGAAGGCTATGTTCAGGTTGTCCATCAGTGCCCATGGCTTTCTGCCATGCTAATGTTCCCCTTTTGGGACTGAGCATTAGAGACCCTATGGGCCTCTCTCGGGCTTCTCTATTGCCTCTCAAGTCACAAAACATTTATTAAACACCTACTATGTGCTGGGCACTATGCTAAGCACTGACAATACAAGCAAAGGCCAAAAAAACAAACACAAAAACAAAATAATAAAAAACAAACAAACCCAACTGTCTTGACTCTCAAGGAATATACACTCTAATGGTGAGGCAACATGCAAACAATTATGTAACAACAGGATGTATGGGGGGTTAATTTGGAAATAATGCCAGAGGGGGAGCAGTAGGATTAAGGCACAGGGGAAGGCTTTCTACAGAAAATAGGATTTGAGACTTGAAACAAGCCAAGAGGCAGAGACAAGGAGAGAGAGAATTCCAGGCCCTTGAGAAGATGCACAGATGGAGTGTGTTGGTGGGAGGAAAAGCAAGAGAACCAATGTCTCCAGACTGTAGAATGTGTGGAAACAATTAGGCACAAGATTGGAAAAGTGAGGGGGGCACAGGTGGTAAAAGCCAACAGAGGGCTTTGTAGTGAATCCTGCAGGTAACAGCCACCACTTCCTTCCTCCCATCAAGGAGGTTCCCACTCCTCCAGTCTTTGCCTTTGAGTCTTCATCTCTTGCACCTGCCCCAAAGGCCTCTTATTCCGCATAGGGGCAATGTGGATGGTTCAGCCCCTCTCGAAGTGTGCATGTGGTTATGTGGCTGTCTGTCTGTCTGTACCTCTATTTTGTCTTTGCTCCAAGTTGGTCCCATTTCTTTTTAAAGGACAGGCCCAAAGGCTTTCTCAGTTGTGTTCAATGTGATGCCAACAGAAGCCCCTTTGTTCTTGAGTGAGTGAGCACTTGGAAAGGGATGATTCCTACTTTGTCCAGTGAATTAACCCATAATCCAGGAGAAAGAAGGGGGCTAGGAGGTCTGTCTACCTGATTGCCAGGGCGTATTGGCTACTCACTTATTATTCAGCCTAACCAGATCCATAGTACTATGCCTCCTTTGATAAATGATACACCCGGCTTGAGAAATTATAATGTGTTATATTTCACAGACAAAGATGATTCTCATGATCTCTAGGACATGTGCCACAAATGGTATCTCGGGATGGGCTTGTCCCCATTCATTCTAGGCAGTGGATAGCGGGACCAGCCTGGAGTCAGGAGGGCCTGAGGTCAAACCCCGCCCCAGACACTATAAGTGAAGTGACCAGGGGAAAATCATTTAACCTCTCTGTGTCTCAGTTTCCCCATCTGTGAAATGGGACCAGTAATAGCCTTTCCTGCTCAGAGCTGTTAAGAGGATTGAATGAGGATATGTATAAAGTGCTTTGCAAACTTCAAAGTGCTATGTAAATGCTAGCTGTGACAGTCATAACTGTATATGCCTGACAATAATACCTAATGATAATTCATCATTGTCCACGATTGAACGTAAGCTCCCTGAGGCCAGGGACCATTTCCCTTTTGTTTTCACATCTCTAGCACCCACCGCAGTGGCTAGGGCAGGTAGGTACTCAGTGAATACTTCTGGATTATTGGACTTGTTCACCTATCCGGTATAGAGACCCCCTGGCTTTGTGATGGCTACGGGGCCAAACCTGGAGTCAGAAAGACCTACTTCCGAGCCCTGCCCCCGAATCTCTTTCTCTCTGTGACCCAGGACAAGCCACCCGAGTCCTCTGAGCCTCAGTTTACTCATTAGTAATAATAGCATCTTCTCGAGGTTCTTGTGGGCATCAAATGAGAGAGCGTGTGTAAAGTGCCTTAAAAACCTTAGAAAACCAGATAAATGGGGGTTATTATTATCTTATTAAGCATTTATTAGACACTTACTGTGTACACCTGCTGTGTGCAGGACACTCTAATTTGTCTGGAACTTCTTGCCCAGTTTCCCTTGTAGATACCTTTGCAAGATGGTTGGAGGGGTTAGAAGCCGCCTGCATCACAGGTCCAAGGAAAACATTAATCCTGCCGCGGAGGAGCCCTTGGCCTTCCTAGCGCCATGTTTCACCCATAGCGTAGTGGAAGAGTCTTGGAACCAGATTCCTGCTCTCCCACTGCTAGCTGTGTGACTCTGGGCGAGCCGTTCCACTTTTATTTTAGCCTTTGTTTCCTCATCCGTGAAAAGGGGTCTAATAAAGCTTCTGCTGCTGACTTCAGAGGATTGTGATGAGGAGAGAATTTTGTGAGTGATACGGAAATAGGATGAGCTGTGTTGTTATTGTCACCATTCTAATATTAGTGGTGATAATATTGTGATGGGGGTGATGGGGGATCCAGTTGTCTGGCCCTTTGATTTAATTAGTGTGATTATGCTCCAGATATAGAAGCTTCTTCTACCAGGGCAGATTGGTAACTCCTTCAGTTTTAAAGATTTGCCCAAGGCAAATGACTCGTCCATGGTCACTCAGCTAATACATGTCAAAGGCAGCACTCGAACCCAGATCTTCCTGTTTCCAAGGCTGGCCCTCTTCTCTGATTAAGTGCTGACTAGCCTTTTGTTGACTGGATTGATGGAAAGGCTCGAACACTTTGTGAACTCCTCATGTGTGACTCTATCCATTGGCATTGACCATTGGCCTACCTCCCTGGTAGAGGGTGTTCTTCATTAGTTGTTCCAGGTAAGGACAAAAGGACTGCTCAGGGTCAGTTAGGGGATGAGCCTCAGGGAACTAGGCAAAGCCAAGTCTCCGTGGGAAGTGAATCGGGCTCTCTCCAGGCCTTTTCTGAGGCTTGGTCAGACCTCCAGAGCCTGCACTCCGCTCTAGCTCTCAGCAGGCCATCCCCGGGCTTGTGGCCTTGGGAAGTTTCTTGAACTTTCCCAATAATGCAGAATGATCTGATCGCACATTTAGAACCTGTATCAGATTGCCTACTGTATCAGGGAGAGTGGAAGGAAGGGTAGGAGGAAGAGAATTTGGAACTCAAAACTTTAAAAAAGACTGTTAAAAATTGTTTTCACATGTGATTGGGGTGGGGGGAGGGGAAACAAATATTATTTTAAAATGCAGAATGAAACATGTCATTTTTGGACACAGCCGATGTAGGAATTTTGTTTTGCTTGACCACATATTTGTTACGAGGATTTCCCCTGCCTTTTTTTAATGGGGGTGGGGAGAAAGTGAAAATAGACTTTCGTTCATTGGAAGCTTCAATGTAATGAAGGGGAATAAAAAAGAAAGTTTCCGGAAGCTTTCTTGGTAATATAGCTGGCAAGTGTCAGCGGCAGGATTCGAATCCTGGTCATCCTTACCTAAAACTTATTTGCCATTGCTTCTCTATTTTTGAAGATTACCAGTGAGTTCATTTTGCTGTATAGATGAGAGTAGCCCATAATCCTGGGAATTTGTCAGGATTTAGGAAGGGCCTAAAGGAAATATGGCCCTGGGCCCTGGAGATACTTAATTTAATCATCTCTTATTTCCTTATTTACATAGTAATCTGGGTTGCAGTTGAATTCTGACGATATCAAGCATGTATTTGCTTAGCCAAGTGATCTTAGAGCTGGGGTGGGGCAGGGCCTAGAAACCACTGATTCCATCCCCTCATTAAATAGGGGAGCAAGCAGAGGCCTGAAAAAGTTTAAGAGACTCGCCCAAGGTCTGCCACACGCGTGTATGTCACCAAGCCAGCGTCTTTGACTTCCAGTCCATAGATGGGTCCTCTCTGCCGTGTGCGCTGCCTCTGGGGAAGCAGGAGAAGCCTTTGAGTGTGTTAGGAGTATAGTGAGCGCATCGAGCTCTCAGGGGCCTGTTGAGACAGTAGGATGCGAGTGATGCCAATGAGGCATGACCAGGCCCATCTTTGTGGGCCCAGGGAGTTTGCCCAGCCTTCTTCCAGGCTGCCCTCGATTGGCCCGGGCTCCTGGGGAACTCCCCCCAGAGAAGAGCATCCTGAGTGGGGGCAGAGTCCCAACCGGAGCCCCAGCCATAAGTGGTGAAAGGGCTGGTTCCCAGCCAGCCTTCTTGCTGCTGAAGCTTCTACCCGACCATTGCTTCTGAGCCTCAAGCGTGTGTGCGCTGGGGCCTCAGGTGAGCCCTGCAGCCTCCGAGTGGGCTGAGGGCTGCGGTTGTGGCCTTACCACGCATTGCTATGCTTTGGGGATATCGCACGCCCACTGGGGGAATGCCTTGAGTGGGAGAAGAAAAACCACGCAACCCAACAAAACTGCCTTCCTTGGAGGCCTGCCGCCATCCGGCTTCAGACTCTCTGTGTAAGCAAAGGTCACCTCAAGACAGACCCAAAACAGACAAGTGTGAAAAGGCCAAAGGGAAGCCAAGAGGGTGGCGGAACCGGAGGGGAAGAATCCTTTTTGTAGTGGGTGACCTTGGAGGAAATTATTATTTTTCATGGTTATTTCTGTAGGTGTTCCTCTCCTCCTACACGGTGTGAACCACAACGCAAGACCTCTGTCTCTTCCTCCAAGAACAAAGTTGGTGCCTGGTAAATGGCCACTTTCCACCTAGGAGTCTTTGCATGGCCTCCCCAAGTTCTGAATGAGCTTATTCCTCACCTCTACTTCTTGGAATCTTGAGCTCTTTCCTTCCAAGTTTCAACTTAGGGGCCTCCTCCTACAGGAAGCCTTTCCGGATCCCCTAATGATAATAATCCCCTTTCTCCTCAAATTATACACATAATGTATATAATGTATCCTTTTATATGTTCTTTACTGCTAGTAGAATGTAAGTTCTTTGGGAGGAGGGACTGTTTTAGTTTGGTTTTTCATCTCTAGTGTCTAGCACAGTGCCTTGGACGTACATGGTGCTTATTGGATTATACTGGACTGAGTCAATGCGGAAATCCACCATAAATGAGAGCCAGGGCCTTTACTTGCCATCTGAAGAGAGGAGTAACTTTCTGATCATAGAATTTGACATCAGAGACAGAATTCTCCCTTAATAGAGAAGAGAATATTAGAACTGAAAGGGATCTGAAAATAAGATATTAGTATGTCAGTCAACAAGTGTTTGTTAAACTTTTACCCGATGTTAGGTACTGTGTTAAGGAATACAAAGAAATCCCTGTCCTCAAGAAGTTTACATTCTAAGGGAGGATGTTAGATCTGGAAGAACCCTAGCAATTAAATAGACTAATTTCCTCACTTTGAGGAGGCAAAAGATATTTTAAAATAAGTCTCTGTGAGAAGATTTGATATAACCAGTATAATTATACAAGGAGAAAAATGATCCTGTATACATATTCAATTTAATACCCATTTATTAAATGTCTATTGTGTGCCAGGCACTGTTAGGTGATAGGGAAACAATAAAGAATAATACAGATCCTGCCCTCAGGGAGCTTACATTCCACTGAGGAGATATCACAAGTATGCAGGGAAGGTACCATGGCTAACATTTCTATGGCCCTTTAAGGTTCTCAATTGACCATGATGTAGGAAGGTCTGAGAAGGGGGCCATCACTTTCAACTGAGGCAATCAGAAAAGACTTGATAGAAGAGGCAAACCTTGAGGTGAGCTTTGAAGGAAAAGAAGCATTTAGAATCAGGACCTGACTTTTCAAAATTTCCTTTGCTTTGTCAGCGACTTTTTTCCTGCCTTTGACTACAAAATGGACGTGGGGTCTCCCTAGTTCTGCTGCTACCTGTCTCTCTCCTTTGTAGGCCATCACACGTGGCCCACTTTGGACAGCTCCAATTGTTTTAAAACAGTGCTTTTCTTTATGTTTATCCTAAATGGGCCCCTTTCCAACCTCTTTCTAGCCTTCTTGGCTCTGCTCTCTGAGGCCAAACAAATCTCTTTTCCACATGAGACCCCTTTGAGGACTTGAAGAGAGCGTCCAGTCCCCTGCTGAGTCTTCTCCAGACTAAACCTCCCCAGCTCCTTCCCACGATCCTCCTCTACTGTACACCCTCCCGGTGGCTTTGTTCTAGATGCCCCACTTTAAAGCGTTCTTCCTAAAATATGATGACCAGAACTGCCCACCCTCTTGTGGACGGGATGTGACCAGGGTTGAGCAGAGGGGGGCCATTCTAACAGGTCTAGAACCCAAGTAGATTCAAACAGGGGCTCACATGTTTTCTGAAAAGTGATAGTGCCTCATACTTTGTTGTGGCATTGAAATGCACTTCCCTATCTCTCCAGGGCTATCTTTGTAGAGTGAGTAAGATGTATTCATTCAGTGAATCCTTATCAAACGCCATCTTGTACAATGAGCGATGCCAGTCACACACTCCCTCTGGGACCTCACCCAAGTCACTTAAACTTGGAGCCTCAGTTTCCCTAACTAAGATAAATGTCAGAGGGACATAGTTAAGGAGGAGCCTCATGGGAGAGAGAAGATATGGACATAGATAGCCATGGTGTAAGGCAGACTGTGATTAGTGGCACATGGGAAGTACAAGTAAAATGAGCTGGTGGTGATGCCGTAGGTTTAACGTCACAGAGGTAGATTTGGGCGCAGGAAGTGGAAGGGGGAAGGGGAACCCTTTCCCAAATAGAAGGTGCTGTCTTAGGTAGAGAGCTCCCCATCTCTGGAGGTGTTCAGCCAAAGGCTTGATGACTGACCACATGTTGAGGAGCATGTTGAGGGTTTTCATGTTCAGTTAGGAAGCTGTCAAGACTCATGACTCCTAAGTCCAGTGTTCTTTCCAGAAAGGAAAGCTAACTACAGTCAGAAGAGGAATGTCTATGGAGTCAGAGGCCCTGGGTTTGAGTCCTACTTTTTACAGTGACTACCTGCATGACCTTGGGAAAGGCACTTTTCCTCCTTGGGCCTCAGGTTCCACCTTTGTAAAGGGAGGGAGTTGGGCCCTGAACTTCCTTCCAGTTCTGATCTATGGTGCTATGAACTTGAGGCTGAGGAAATCAGAGAAGGCTTCATGGAGGAGATGGCGCTTCTCCCAGGCCCTGAAGCAGCCACAGTACACAGAGCACTGGACCAAGAGGCAGGAAGATCTGAGTTCAAGTCCCCCTCTCAGATGCTTCTAGCTGTGTAACTCTGGGCAAGTCACCCAACCCATGTCTGCCTTGATTTCCTCAACTGTAAAGTCAGAGTAATAGCGGCATTCACCTCCTAGAGTTATTGGGAGGATCAGATGAGATGACGAGGTGCTTTGCAAGCATCAAGTCTCTATATAAACGCTAACCACGGTCATCGCTTTAGTAGGTGGACTCAGTCTATGGTGGAAGAAGGTAGAGGAAATGAGTGAGGAAGGACAGGAACAAGTTGTGCTTGGGAGCAGCTAGTGGTCCAGTCTGGCCAAGCCAATGCAGGGGAGCGGGGCATTGAAAGGCAGCCTGGGGCCACCGTGCAGAGGGCTCTGAGCAGCCACAAGCCTGGGACTTGATGGGAGGTGATAGGGAGCCATTGTGGGTTTTTATGGAGGGAGTTCAGAAGGTGGGACTGTGACAGCGAGAAGGTTTGGAGATGGGGAAAGGTAGACAAGAAACATCAGCCTGGAGGATGTCGGGACAGTCCAGATGTGGGGTAACCAAGGCCTGACCTGGAGTCATAGAGGCTGGTGGCAAGAGGGAGAAGGAGGGAGGGAGGGACTGATTGCAAAGGAAGCATTGGCAGGACCTGGTGACTGCCTGACCTGGGGGCAGGGGGAGGAATCCAAGATGACTCCCAGGTTTCCTAGAGGCCTGGGTGACTGGGAACATGGGAGGGCTGCAGAGAGAAAGGAGGAAGTCTAGAGCAGAGAGGCGTTGTTTGCCAGTGACTTGGGTTGGAGTCATGTTTGCTTTGGGTTGTCGGCGGGGCCTCAAAGTGGAAGTATCCTTCAGAGCAGGGTCCCCAAACTGTGACCTGAAGGCCAGATCCAGTTACCACCTGTTTCTGGACTGTCTGATGTAAGAATGGATTTTACATTTTTAAATGGTTGGAAAAAAAAGACACTTGTGATCTGTGAAAATTAGATAAAATTCAAATTCAGTGTCCAAAAATAAAGTTTTATTGGAACACAGCCACGCTCATTCATTTATATATCATCTATAGTTGCTTTTATGCTATAATAGTGGCAACAGAGACTAGCTGTGTCTCTCTCAACTCTTTGGATTGATGCTAGGCGCCTCACTACCAGTCTCAGGGATGACGTTATCATTCTACAGAATTTCGAGGGCCATGCCTATTGCCAGACTGTGAATTTTTTTCTTCTGGTTACCAGTACATCCCCATTGTGTCTAAACAATAAAAGAAAAGTGAACTTTGGATGTCGCGCTTTTAAGGCATAGTGGAGTCTGGATTATTTTGGTATTGAATTCAGTGGCAAAGCAGTTTATTATGCAATGACAGTATAGCCATGCTAAAAAAACCCCACAACATACGCTGACATTACCAGACTAAGGACTCGCCACAGTGTTCCCCACTCACAAGAAAACAATGGTTGGAAAAATTAGACAATTTAAAATGGATTATCTCATCACAGCAGAATTTCTTGACAAAAATAAAAAGGAAAATGAGGCTGCAACCAAAGTGAGCTTCTGAGAAGCTCCTTTGTTGGCTGAGCAAGGAAAGCCGGTACCGATGATGAATTCATTAAATCAGATTCGATCGCAGCAGCTGAAGAAATGTGTCCGGGAAAGATTTGTTTAAGACCATTCCCCTTGCAGCTCAATTAAAAGCATGTGCTCATTGATTGATATCAGTATCTGGCAGTGCCTAGCTGGGTGAAGAGACAAAGATGAAACACAGAAACTCTCACTACGAATCTGCATTGATGAATACATGCACCCCTCAAAGGGATGAACAGGAGGTAGACAAAAATATTCTTAAGCATCAGTCCATTGCGGTGAATTTCTAAGTGTCTCCTATGTGCTAGGCAGACTGGTCCAAAGATAAAAGTGAGACAGTACCTGCCCTCTAGGGGCTTATAGTCTAGCAGGAGAAGAGAATATGTACAAAATAGAGACAACGTACTAGCTTAGAGAACAGGAAGGATTTCATGGGGACAATGGCACTGGTGTGGAGCCTTGAAGGAAACCAGGTTCTAAGAGGTGGAGATGAGCAGAGAATACATTGTGCACCTGGCAGACAGTCAGGAGAGGGACACAGTGATGGGAGGTGGAGTACCATGTATGTATTGTGCTGAGGAAGCCAGCTTGGCTGGATCATAGCTCGTGTGAAGGGGATTCTGTGTAATAAAACTGGGAAGGTAGGCTTGAGAGAGGTTCTCATAGGCTTTAAATGCCAAACCAAGGTGTTGATATTGATTCTAGGAACCACTGGAATTTTTTTAAGGAAGGGAGTGACACAGTCAGACTTAAGTTCATAAAAATCACAATGAAGTTCCCAGTGAAAATTCAGTGGCGTGAATTTGCAGTGGGTCCGGTCACTCTAACTGCAGGGGTTTGAGATTTTCTTGAGCAAAAATCGGCTACCTGGCAACTGGGGTAGAGAAAATGGTGGGAGCGCCATGGGATTGGGGATTGGTAAAGCCGGGGTGGCAGGAAGTTATGGTGCAAATACTTTATCCAGGTACACATTATTTCCTCCCCAGAAAATGTAACCTCCTTGAGGGCAGGGTCTGCCATTTTTATCTTTTTATTCCTGACATGTAGCATGGAGCAGATGTATAGAAAATGTTTGTTGAACTGAATTGAATTCCAGGAGTTCTAGGAGGGTAGGGAGGGCAGTATTGGAGGGAATGACCATGAAATTCAGTAGAGGGATGTTGATTGGGAAATGGCAGGGAAAACTGTGATACACAAAAATAATGGAATATTATCACACTGTAAGAAGCGACGAATGTCAAGTTAGAGAAGCAGGGGGAGACACAAGGCTGATGTAAAATGAAGTAAGTAGAATTGGTGAAAAAACCCCTAGATATACATACATGTGTGTATGTTTGTGTGTGTGTGTGTGGGGTGTGGGTGTGGGTGTGTGTATGGATTACATATATATAAATAGAGAGAAAGAGAGGGGGGAAGGGAGAGAGAGAGAGAGAGAGAGAGAGAGAGAGAGAGAGAGAGAGAGAGAGAGAGAGAGAGAACGAGGGAGAGAGAGGGAAAGAGAAAGGGAGAGGGAGGGAGAGAGACTATAACAATGGAAATGGAAAGAATACTATCAGTTTAAAAACCACTTTGGAATGATGGGAAACTCAATAGCCAATCATGGCCCCAAAGAAGATGTACAAGAATCTCTGTTAATTTTGCTGAACTTTTTTCCCCTCTTTTTCATTCCTTAATATAAACAAAGGCTCTTTGGAAGAGAATGGGTGGTAGGGAGTGATATGTTGGAAAGTAAAGCTCACATACTTACACAAACAAAAGCTTGCAGTACAGATTTTAATTAATTAATTTTTTAAAAAAGAAATGGCTTACCATGGGGTTCAGATTAGGCGGGGATGGGGCAAATAAAGGTCCAAGGGTGAATGGAAGATGAAGAGAATTGGGAAAGGTGGGGAAATGGGATTTCCCAATGAGGATGAAGTTACTTCAATGGGTTCTGAGAGTGGAGAAGGTGAAGTATAATGAGACCATCAAGAGGGCAAGCTCTGAGTTGGACATGTTGGAGGTGGAACATTTCTGAGGATTCAGTGTGTGTGATATGGGACTAAGGTTGGTCATTTCCTTCTGTGGGCCTCAGTTTCCTCTTCTGTAAAATGAGGAAGTTGGACTTGATGGACTCTCAGGTCCTTCCTTTCCAGTTGTGAACCAGTATAGTGTACAGCATTTGGGACATGGAATCAGGAAGAGCTGGATTCAAATTCTGCCTTGACACTCAGTGACCTCATAATTTAGAGCTGGTCCCAAGGTGGGCCTGATGAAGCAGATATGATGGTCATTGGAAATGAAACTTAACAATCACTATTCCCTTGAAAAGAAAAGAGAAAAAACCCCAAACTCTAGAATTGCCAACATCAATGCCCTTGGGACCAGTCAGGCTAGTTTACTCACTGTCTCCTACATGTACTTTGTAATTACCACTTCTGTACTTTTACTCATATTCTGCCTCCTACTCCTTCCTTTCTGCATATCTGAATCTTATGAATCCTACCTCCTCTGTAGAGTCTGGCCTGATATCTCCAGACCACAGTGCATGTTCTCTCTCTCTCTCTCTCTCTCTCTCTCTCTGTCCCTTTCCTTTTCCTTTTCCCTTTCTCTCTTCCCTTTCCCTCCCTCCTCTCCCTCTCCCATTATCTCTATCCCCCCTCCTTCTCCCCCCTCTCCTCTCCCTCTTTTTTCCCCTCTCCCTCCCCTTCTTCTCTCCTTCCCTCTCCCTCCCTCTGTTCTCCTTTTCCCTTTGTGTATTGTTAGTTACCTATTCATGTTTATCTGTCATCTCTCTAACTATACTGTATGCTCCCTGAAGGCAGGTAATGTCTCATGTTCCTTTGTCTCCCTGAGCGTCCAGCCTAATCTTTCCTCACAGTAGAAACTCATATATTTGTGGATAGAGTATTGGCTATGTAGTCAGTGAACCTGGCTTCAAACCCTGTCATACAGATTCTGGGTGACCTAGGACAAATCAATTTTTCTCTCTGGGACTCAATTTCTTCATTTGTGAAATGAAGGGAGATGGGGAATTAGGTCGGTTGTCTCCAAATTTTTTTTTGTTTACTCACCTCTAATGGTCAAAAATTTTGAGCATGTTTCCCAAAAATACGTGTAATTATTTGTAAATTGAATTAATGTAGTATTTATATTAACATATTATTAACATCATAAAACACATGCAATATAGACACAAAAAGGATGAGATAAATATGAATAAACCAACATTTAAAAATATGTTTCTATCCATTAACAGTCCAAAAGAGAGCAAATGTGATGGAAAATGCCTATGGCTCTCCTGGATGATAGAACAAGCTTGAATAATTATTGTTAGGAAGCTAATCATTGAGTTAATTTGATCCATATAGCTAGCCAAACAAAGGAGTTCCTTCCTTCCTCCCTCCCTCCTTCCCTCCCTTCCTTCCTTCCTTCCTTCCTTCCTTCCTTCCTGCCTTCCTTCCTTCCTTTCTGTCTTTCCTTCCTTCCTGTCTTTCCTTCCTTTCTGTCTTTCCTTCCTTCCTTCTCTCTTTCTTTCTCTCTTCTCTCTTTCTTTTTTCCTTCCTTCTTGCTTCTTTCTTTCCTTCTTTCTTTCTTCCTTCCTGTCTGTCTTTCTTTCTTCCTTCCTTCCTTCTTTCCTTTCTACCAGTCAGTGAACATAAACAGCATTTCAGCCACAGTTATGTTTCTGTGTGTCCCTCACCACAGGGAAGGCAAAGAAAGCCAAAACAAAAGTGAATTTCTCTGATGTCACAGCATCATAGACTTAGAGGTGGTAGGGACCTTTGAGGCTGTCACATTCAACCTCTTCATTTTACATATGAGGAAACTGAGGCTCAAAGGGATTCAGTAGCTTGCCCTGGGTCTCAGAGATTCCTGAGGCAGGTTCTGAACTCAGGTCTTCTTGACTCCAAAGCCGTCTTTCCATCCTCTAGGCCACCCAGATTTTTTAACATATACACCTTCTTTCTTTTGTTGCAGCCTAAGTGAATGCAGGCTACTGGTGCCGTCCACAGAAGTAAGGACCCCAGCAAGAGGGTTCAGTTTGGGGAGATGGGAGATAATACAATGAGACAGAGTACAACTCACCTGGGCCTGATCAGCCATGAGACTCACTGTCTGAGCCCATAAGAAAGGAGGAAGAGGAGGAGGGGAAGGAGGAGGAGGAGGTGGGAGAGGGGGAAGGGGAAAGGGAGGGGGGAGGAGGAGGTGGGGAGATCCTGCTGTCTGAGGGGTCCCTGCTGCAGCCCCCAGGTGATCTGGGGCCCAAGGGTGGGGAGCTATGCTGGGCTGGAGATTCTCAATGGTATCTGTTCTCTGAGATGTTGTGATTACCCATGCAGGGACAGCTCGGAACTGCCCTGAAGGACTGATGGCAGGAAAAGAAGGTTGGCAGCTTGAAGAGAAACCAGAGGGGACACAGAGGCAGAGTACTGGTTAGTGATATGAGAAGGGCAGCTGAGGTTCTGTCAGAGACAACCTGTTGATTTACTCTGGGGAGGGTGTGATGGGACCCATCTTCTCATACCCTTTTTGTTGGTCACATATCCCCTGAGGCCATTCTACAGCCCCTGCTTTGGATATCACTGGGCTAGGTAACCTTCTAGCTCTGTCTGTGGTTTAATCACTGTGCATTTATTAAGTGCCTACTGTGTACCAGGCTCCGAGGACCCAGAGACAAAAATGAAAATCTCTGTCCTCACAGTGCTTGTGTTGCACTAGGAGGAGAGATGACCTCCCAGAGGCCAGAAGTCCTTCTCAGTTCTGTCTTTGTATGCTCTGAGCCTAGCACAGTGTGTCTAACAGAACAGGTGCCAATCAGTGCTTGTGGCTGAAATAGATTCACAGAGATGGGCAAACCATTTAAAGGTAAAGGGCAACAGCTTCTCCCTGCCCCTCCCCAGTAGGAAGGCCTCAGGATGCCAGTTTGTCTGAGCGAGGGACCACATGCTTCTGGCATGGGCAATTGTCTGCCGAGAAGGGCAGAGAACAAGAATGAGCTCACATTCTCACAGAAAACAACCCTGGGCTCAGAGCGGAAAGGTTAATTTGTGGGAGATGACTTAATGAAGGCGCCATTAATGCTCGGGTAAGTGGCCCAACAAACAGAGAAGTGGGAACTGGATTCTGAAAGGTCTTTATTTAAGGCATGTCTGTGGGGCGGCCAATCTCACAATATTTGTGTTGTTTGTATTTTATATAAATAGCTAAAAGTGGCAGTGGAGCATAGTGCATATCATGCGGGACTTGGAATCAGGAAGAGCTGGATTCAGATCCTGCCTTAACACTCATTAAAATGCATCTGGTCCCCATGTGGAGGCTAGAATAGAGAGACAAGAAACTGGAAGCAGTTAGTGGTTGGCTTGAAGCTCTGTGGAGACTTGGGCATGGCTTGAGAGGGATTTGGGGGGAAGGAAGGGCTCAGCAGAGCTGGCTTCAGATTGTAGCTCTCCTATTTAGGACTTAGTCAAATAGACTCACATCTCTAGGCTTCTACTTCCTCATCTGTGAAATAAGGACCGTGTGTGCATGGGGGGAGTGGGGAGGTGGGGGGGGGGGACGGTGGGTGGACCAAATGATCTCCGAGGGCCCTTTCCACTCTAAATCTCTATGATCCTTATAACAAGGCTTTCTGGGGAATATTTCCAGCAGTTACCCTTCTTGGACAGGCTCCAAGATGAAACCACCTTATCTTGGATTCCATACTGTAGATTATTTTGACATTATCCAGCATATTTACAGCAAGCCAGATCTTCACAAACATTGAATTCTATTAATAGCAGCAGATTCTTGTTTGGATCCTGAGCTCTAGAAAATCTCTCTGGAGTCAATGCATCGCTATCATCCTGAGGTGCTAGAGAGAAGGAATGCCCAGCAGCCATAGTGCCAGCACCTTCTGGCCCTTCATCTGGTCGCTCACCACCAAATGAGGGAAATTCCCAGAGTCACTCAGACCCATTCCCACAAGTACAGGTAGGTTTGGACCTCCCACAAGTACAGGTAGGTTTGGACCTTTCAATTGGGGAGGAAGAGGAACAGGTCCTGGAGAGGGGGGTGGGATGGAGAATCAGACAAGGTCTGTCTGCTGATGTTTGTACTTTGTTTATATTAGCTCTGAAGTTCAGGGTGCTGGCTTTTCCCTTGAACTAAGGGAATAATATTTGTATGCTGGATTAAAGTCAGATTGTTAAACCCTTAACATTGCTTTCCTTAGTAAAGCAGATCAAAAGAATCTGGGCTTGCAGTGTTCTGTGAGCTGGTTGTTGTTGGTTTTACACCCCCACAGCAGCTGCACTTAGTAGGCACTTTAAAAAATGCTTATCAAATTGTTGAAAGGAATAACAGAGAGAGAAACTGATCTATTGAAAAACTTCTATCATTAGCGCTATCCTGAAGTGGGGCAGGCAGCCTTGGGATGCTGTGCGTACCTCCTTGATCCAGGTCTTCAAACAATGACAGAAGGCTTCCTGGTCAGGAATGCTGTGTGGTTTTTTTTATTTTTTTTTTGGGTGGAGGGAGGGGGGTCAAATTCAAATTGCACAGGCTGCATATTGGCTTAGTTTTAAAATGTAATATTATCTATGTTCTTCTGTTAGATAGTTCTCAATTGCCTTTTAATCTGGTCCAGGCTTCCCTTGTCAGTGCTGTGGGCCCCCGGTGTCAGATACCTCTGTTTTAGAAGGATTCTTTTTCAGAAATGCATGGATTTGGCCATTCCGGAAGCTTCTTTCCAACTCCTGAGATAATCGAATGCTCTGAGTGTCAGCTCCTTCTTCTAAAGGGAGGCAGTCCTTCCATGAGACCAGATGATGGCTTATTGAGCCTTTTTCCTGAGTGACACCTAGAAGAACTCCAAAGAGATCTTAAATGGATAGTCTTAGCCATCATCACTGCTGGCTCCACAGTGGGCTAGGAGGAAAGATATCTCACCTGGGTTTCACTTCAGAGACTAATTGCAAACACCAAGGTTGTTTGTCCCTCTCCAGGGACCAGGGAGAAAAGTTGGTGTTTTTCGTGGTTCCTCCCAGAGGATCCTGGAAGGCAGGAATCATTTTGCCTTAATCTCCCTCCGCAGCACAGTGCCAAGCACCTACTAAGTACCACTTGTGCCTACTAAGCGCTTGGTGAATGAATGAATCAATGAACACCACAGGGTTTTAAGGCAGGTGTGGCTGGGTTGAACTCCATGGTCTTTGAGGTCCTTTCCAGTTTAGAACCTCGGAGATTTCCAAAGTCCTAACTTTTCACATTGAAAAGTTTGACTGAAGAACTGCTGATGAGAGACTTCTTCATTGATGTCCCCTTGACCTTCTCCGTTGCCAGCCTCCAAGTGTAAAAATGCAGAGCCTGGCACTTTGCTTAAGGATGAATGAAAAACTCAGGGGCCAATGGAGAAGGTGGACCCGAGGGGCGAGCCCTGCCTGCCTCACCAACACAAGCAGTGGCCAGGAAGGGGAATCTTATTCTGGAATGGGAGAACAAAGGACCAGTGTTAACTCTTTCCTGCTATGGAGATGTTTTAATAGTAACAATCTCAGTTTTGTTTTTTGAGGGGAAATACACAAAGCATTGAATTATAGTGTTTTGACTACATCCAACTGAATGAAATTTGTGGAAAACTGTGCACAGGGTGCTCATTGTTCAAGCTGGGATGTTTGAAGTGTTGAGAATAGTTGGTTATTAAAAACAGCCCTGGAAGGTCTCAGCACCCTCCTACAGGATGGGGCTGCCACTCACCCTGGGTCCAGGGGGCAGCAGATGGGAGGGGTGGTCACCCTCAGAAGTCAAGCTCCATGTTAACTGTGAATCGGGTATGGAGATGTGCCCTGGGCTCAGATCCTGGCTTGGCTGCACGCCCCTGGGCAAAGTTCACCACTTTGATGTCACCCTCACCTCCTAGAGCCAATCAGCTGCCAAATCTTGTGCTTCTACCTCCATAACCCCTCTAGCATCTGTTCCCTTCTCTCTGCCTACACAGCCACCACCCCAGCCCAGGCTCTCATCACCTCTCACCTGGATCCTTACCACAGTCTCCTGACTGGCCTCCAGGGTCTCCCTACTCCAGTCCATCTACCACAGCTGGAAGGGCAGATCTGATCAAGTGACTCCCCTCCTCAATAAACTCCATGGCTCCCTATTACCTTCAGGAACAAATAGAGACATTTGACATCTCCTCCTAGCCTCATTACACATTGATCTCCTTCATAGGCTCTACCATCAAACTGACCTAACAAGGCCAAAAGTTAGTTAGAAAACTAATAAATTTTCCTCAGATGTTGCTGTTCTTTCATTTCAGTCATGTCCCACTCTCTGTGACCCCATTTGGGGTTTTCTTGGCAAAGACACTGGAGTGGTTCTCCATTTCCTTCTGCAGCTCATTTCATAGATGAGGGAAACTGAAGCAAACAAGGTTAAATGACTTGTTCAGGGCCACACAGCTAGTAAGTGTCTGAGGCCAGATTTGAACTTGGGTCTTTCTGACATTCTATCCACTGTGCCACCCAGCTGCCCCCAGACATGGCATACTTGTTTCTAGGCCCTGTGCCTTGCTGCTTCCCATGACCAGAATGCTCTTCTTTCATACCTCTGCCTCTTAAAATCCTAGTTTCCTTTATGGTTCAGCTCAAGCATCTCTTGAAAACTTCCCCGATTCCCTCCAGCAGCCAGCTCCCTGTGTGGAGAGATCTGGGGCCGAGGTCCCAGAAGAGGGCATCCTGTGGGAATGTTTCCTTCACTGACAGAGATCACATCTAGTACTTAGAAGATGGTCTTCAGGAGTGGCAGGGACAAGAATAGCCTTAAGTTAAGCTCTGATATCATCAGGCAGCAGAGTCGAAGCCCCCTTCTCAGCCTGGCTTCAAGATCACTTAGCAGAATTCCCTTCAGGAGGAGGGACCAAAGCTAGCAGGGTCATCTCCCCCCTCACTGTGTCTTTGTCTCTCTTTTTCTCTGTCTTTGTCTCTCTCTCTCTCTCTCTCTCTCTCTCTCTCTCTCTCTCTCTCTCTCTCTCTCTCTCCCTCTGTCTCTCTCTTCCTCTGTCTCTCCCCTCTCTGTGTTTCTCCCTGCTCTCTGTCTTTGTCTCTCTTCTCTGTGTCTCTCAATCCTCTCCCTCTCCCTCTCCCTCTCCATCCTTTCTGTTTCTCTCTTCTCTCTGTGTCTCTCTGTCTCTGTCTCTCCTCTCTCTGCGTCTGTCTCTCTTCTTCTCTGTCTTTGTCTCTATCTCTCCCTCCTCTCTCTCTGTCTCTCTTCTTCTCTGTCTTTGTCTCTATCTCTCCCTCCTCTCTCTCTGTCTCTCCTCTCTCTGTGTCTCTCTCTCCTCTCTCTCCTCTCTGTCTCTCTCTGTCTCTCTCTCTCTCCCTCTCTCCCCTCTCTGTGTCTCTCCCTCCTCTCTGTCTTTGTCTCTCTTCTTCTCTGTCTCTCTCCCTCCTCTCTGCCTCTGGTCTCTCTTCTCTCTGTGTCTCTCCCTCCTCTTTTTCTCTCTGTGTCTGCTTCTCTTACTCCTCTCTGCCTCTGTCTTTCCTCTCTCCATGGCACTGTCTCTCTTCTCCTCTTTCTCTCTCCATCTGCTTCTCTTATTCCTCTCTCTCTGTCTCTATCCCTGTCTTTGTTTCTGTCTCAATCTCTTCCTCTCCTTCTGTCCCCTAACCCTAACCCTTCCTCCTGCCCTCCACAAGCCTGGGCTGCTACTTCCTGAGGCAGGAGTCAGATCAGATCTGACTTGTATTGAAACTCAGCTTGTGATGGCCACTGAGCTATGCCAGACTTTGCCATGTTGAGTGGGCCAGAGCTGCCTTGGGCCCCATGGGGCTGCTTCCTGGGAGGATGTGCCTGTCTCCTCCCAGTGGGAGCTCCAAGGGGTCCCTGACTTTGCCCATCAATAATGGCCTGGTGCCTGGAGATGGCTTCATGCACAGACAGACAAGGCAGTTGGTTTCTTTAGCGGTGATGGAAGGGGCTGTGTAGGGGTGTCCCTCCCTGACTCAGGGGATCCAATGACACCATTAGAATGCCATCATTCCTTTCTCCAAAGTTCACTTCTAAAGTATGAGTGGGGGAGGCTGTAAATTAATTCACACTAACGGTTATTTATCAGATGGACTTTTCTCCTGGCAAGGAAGATTCCACAGGTGAGAGCAATAGATCTAAGGGGGAGAAAATGAGAATAGTTAAAAAATCCCTTTGCTCTGTGCCATACATGTTGTCTCCCCTCTCCTTGAGAACAGGGGCATTGACTTGTGTCTACGAATCCCCTGGGCCAGGCCCCAAGCCTGGCACAGAGAAGCCTCTTCATAAAGGCTTAGTAATTGACTGATTACAAAAGGGCAGGTGACAGGCCACAGCCCAGCCTTTCCCAACCTGTCTCCATCTTGCCCTGGGCTTGCCCGCCCTGTCTGCCCATTCTGTAAGCCTGGCATGTGTTCAGCTGAATTTAGATGTTGAACTGAACTGGATTGGAATCAGTCAGGCGACAGGCCTTTATGAAGCACGTAGCACATGCCAGGCAGTGTGCTAAGTGCTGGGGGTACAGAGATAAAAATTAATTAGTCCTTGCCCTCAAGGGGCTTGTGTTCTCCAATGTAGGAGCAGCAAATACTTATAGTGACTAACATGTGTAGTCAGTGTGCTTGGTACAGGGTATATAAAGACAAAAATGAAATACTTCTTGCCTTTGAGAAGCTCATGTTGAAGAAGAGGATATATTTCTTCCATCCCTGACTTACATTCTTATTCCCAAATTCTTAAAAAAAAAGACTATCCCAGGAACCAGTTCTCTGTCCTATTTGCTTTTGGTTTGTACCACTGTGTCTAAGGCATTAGACATCTTACCAAGATTGTTAGCTACTTGAGGGCAGGCTGGGGATAGGGATTGGCCCTGGGGTTTCACTGGTATATGGAGTTCCCTCTACCAATGCAAAATGGCAACTTACCCGCAATTTAGAGTCTCAGAAGAGCTGTCTAAGGTGAGAGATTAAGTGACTTACCTGGTGTCATACAACCAGGATGTGTCAGAGTCAGGACTTGAACCCAGATTTTCTTGTCCAGTTCTCTATCTGCTAGACCACATGGCTTCTCTTGAGGGTAAGAGTCTCATTTTAATCCTCTGTCTTTTTTCCCACAGCACTTGGCATAAAGCCCGATCGCATAGAAAATAGTAAATGTTCTCTGAGGGAATGTTTTCCCTTTCACCAGACCAGCCATAGGATATGTCAGCCAAGAAAGGTGGTGTCATCTCGTACTGCAGTGAGAGAGGCGAGACTTCCGGGAATGAGAAAGAGTCCCCCTGCACTGTGCCCTGGCCAGGCCAGAACTGGAATGCTGTGCTCAGTTCTGGGCAGCACAGTTTAGAAAGGATGTTGAGAAGCTGGAGGGAAACAGGAAAGCAAGGCAGAGTGCGAAGGTTCTTGAGTTCATGCCATCTTGGGATTACCAAAAAGCTGGGCATGTTTAACCTGGGGAAAATGAGATACAAGGGAACATGATAGTCATCTTCAGAGTTTTTGAAGGGCTTCCAAAGAGAAGAAAGGCTAGTCTTGCTCAGTTCAGCTCCAGAAGGCTGAAGAAGTAGCAAAGGGGAGAAGTTAGTTGAGAGGCAGCTTTAGACCTCAGGTCTCATGAGGAAGATGGCCTGGCTTAGGGGATAGTGAGCTCTCTGTCACTGGAGGTCTCCAAGCCAAGCTCAGATGACCTCTCATTGAACAGGTGCTAGGAAGGATTCTCCATGGGGGATGTGGGTTGGCCCAGATGGCTGCTAAGGGAACTTCCCACTGTGAAAATGGGATTTACCTGAAGCCAGGTTTGTCCATTTTAGGATCTAGGGGTTAAGAAACCACAATATTCAGCAATCTGACTTTGGATCCAGAGACAGCAGATTAGACTTATTTGCACACCAAAAGGACCTTTTGTTTAGAAAAGAATTCCCCTTGTCTGCCTGGAAATAGCGATGACTGTTTTAAGGGTTGGTCTAGAGATCCCTGAACTGTCCAGCTTCTGAGACCTAGTCCATGTGACCTTGGGGAAGTCACATCAGCTCTAAATCTCAGTTTTCGAATTTACCTACTTTATAAAGTTTATGGGGCGGAGGACAGCACTTGGTAAATTGTCACAGCATTACAGGAATGTGAGCTGAGTTGTTTTTACAGTCTTGGGGGACTGATAGCACAGGAGGAATACAATGACTTACAGGCAAAGCGTTGAGATCCACTTCTGGGTGGATTGGTCAGAAACCATGATAAAGCATCCCAAAAGGGACCATGGCAGTTAATGTGAAAAATAGGAATCTGCTTAATTCAGTTCAACTCACCCACTGGCGTACTATTTGAGAGTGAAGGACAAACCACACAACACAACGACCAGCTGCACACATCGCGCTAGGTTGTAGGGAGACAAAGGCAAAAATGAGTCAGTCCCTGCCCTCAAAGAGCTTCTGTTCTACTGAAAGAAAACATGTTTCTATGGAGAGGAAACAAAAAAGACGATACAAGACATCTGTACAGATTAAGTAGAATTTGATGGGGTAGGGTGGGGGAGATCACAGAGGCCTTTGGGAGCTTTCTCACCTGCATTGTGCAGCAAGGAGGCCCAAGAGACCAAAGTCAAGAGGGATAGCATTCCAGGCTTGGAAAGGCAATGTTCTGAAGGAGGAACAGTGAGGAGAGGCGTTTGGCTTGGAAGCAGGTGTGACCAGTCTGGAAAAATTCAGATCGGGAGAGGCTTTAAGTGACAAATGAAGAGTGTGTCATTATCCTGGAGTCAGTGGGGAACCATTGACTGCCTGAGAGAGGGAGTGATGGGGTCCCACCTGGGCTTTAGAAAGATCAATTTGGCAACTGTGGGGGAGGCAAGACACTGGAAGGGGTAACTTTGGGGAGAGTGTGAACCAAGGGTGAGTGTGTGTGTGTGTGTGTGTGTGTGTGATGTGTGTATGCATATGTGTGAATGTATGTGGATGTGTGGTGAATCTATATATGAGGATAGTGTGTGTATGTCTATATATGACTGTATGTATATTATATATATGTGTTATGTATGTATGTATATGTGTATATGTATATATGTGTGGGATGTGTGAATGAGTGTGTCATGTGGATATGTGGTGTATCTGTGCAGATGAGTGTGTGGTGTGTGTATGTATATATATGTGGGATATGAATGTGTAATGAGGGGAGATGGTGTTTCTGGGTAGTGTGAGTGGGTAGTGTGTGTGTACGTGTGAATATGTGATTGTGTTTATATTTGTGTTATTTAAATGTGTGGTGTGACTGTGTGGTGTGGGTGTGTATATGAGTGTGTGGTGTGGGTGTGTATGCATATATGTGTGGAATGTATTATATATATGTGAATGTGTTATATGCGTGTATAGTGTTTCTGTGTATATGAGTGTGTGGTGTGTATATATATGTGTGAATGTACATATGATTGTGTGTATATTTGCATCATGTGAGTGTGATGAATTATGTGGTGTAACTGTGTATGTGAGTGTATGTGGTATGTATGTATGTGTGTGTATGTGTGTGTATATGTGTGTGTATGTGTGTGTGTATGTGTGTGTGTGTGAATGCTATACGGGTATAGGGATATGTGTGTATATGAGTGTGTGTATGTGTGTGTGTGTGTGTGTGTGTACCATATTTGCCAGGCTCTTTGGTAAAGCGTTGTTTGTTTGGTTCTTGAACTGAACATTTGCTCCTCCTGGCTCATCGGTGGTGGCTCTGGCTTTGGGGGGATCTTGACCTGCACGGCACCTCGAGCTTGGGTAGCTTTGGGGGCTTTCCTGTGGCAGGGGCAGCGTACCACAAACACCTTGATTCAGATCTGCCTGGAAATGTTTGGCTTCGGGATGCTGCTTCTTTTGTAAAGTGAGGCAAACCTCTAGAACCCTAAGCTACTGTGAAGAAGAGCACAGACCCTTAGAATCAAAAGTCCTGGCTTCAAATCTTGTTTCTGACACTTGCTGCTTACGTGACATTTTCCAAGTCGTTTCACAGTCTAGGCCTCAGTATCCTCATGAGGGTGGCCTCTAAGACCCCTTTCAGCTATCATCTTATGATGATGGATCAAGGAGAAGACATGCTTGTTGACTGACTGACTGACCTTGGCCAAGTCCCTGGAGGACAGGGACTGTGTTGCTTTTTGTATTTATATCTTCAGAGTTTACACTATACCTAGTACATAATAAACATAATTTTTTTCATTCATTCACTTAATCATCAAGCATTTATTAAGCACCTACTTAGCCCCTCTGAGCCTCCCCTGTAAAAGGAGGGAATTGAGCAAGGTGGCTTCTGGGCCTCCCCGGCTCTAACTCCATGATCCCAGTTAGAGGAGGAGCTTAGGTGCTTAAAGAATGCTCTGGTTTTTAAAAATAGCTGCTGTCACTGCTTTATGGGAGAGAGTCTCTGCTTGATGGCAATCAGGGTTAAAATGGATCTCCCATAATATGGGACCTGACATGTGTAGCCCAGAAAAAGGAGGCTCTGGACACAGATGGTACCTGTTCCATCCTTGCTGTAGCTGTGGTGGGGCATGTCAGCCTTGAAATGGTACGTGAGGTCACCTTCCCCACGCATCAGAGATGGAGAGATAAACAAATATGGGGGAGGAGGAAATGGAAAACTGAGCTCCCCCGGGGGGTCTGGCTATTAATGTGTCTGCCCTGTTCCTGCTCTTGCTGAGGTCTTGTTCTGACTCTGCCACTGAAAAGAAACCAAAAAAAGACCTAGAATTGAAACTGCTGCTGCTGAAGGTGCTCAGGGAGCTCAGAAGGACCAAAAGCCACATCTTCGCAAGGGCCGGGCCTTCGTCGTCATGGCTGGTTCCACAGCCCCCAAGGGGACCAATGTGTCATGGGGTTTCGAGATCACTGCCTCTACGTGATTGCAAAGGCCGATGCTGGAAGTCTCCAGCCTCTGTTGGCAGCCTGGCTGGCTGGCTGGCAGGCTGCAAGATACTCGTGCTCCCAGTGGGGCCTTGAATAGCCCTGCCCTCCCCCTGGCTTTATGCAGGGAGCTGGATGCTGTCACCTAGAGGAGATTGAGTCTTCTTCAATGTCATCTCACCTGGCCCATAGGACTGATGGGCTGTATTCCCCAGAGACACCTTTGGGACATCCGTGGATATTTTAAACTTGAAAGTACCACTTAGGCAGCTAACTTGGAAGGATAGAAAAAAAAAAACCCAATAGTAAGAGTCTATATTTAGAACTGGAGGGAATGTAGAAGCCTTCTGGCCCAACTCTTGTCTCAAGAGATAACCAAAGCCCAGATAAGTGAAGTGATTTCAAGGTCATAGAGACAGTACGCAGCAGAGCCAAGATTCGAACTAGGGTTCAAGCCAAAGCCTGGCTCTCCAGCTCACAGCAGAAGCCTAGGCCTGGGCCTGATAGTCAAGACATCCCCCCTCGCACCTGCTCAGGAGACGCCTCAAATATTTTTGTCCTGTTTTTCTCCTGAATTGACTCCCATCCCCTGTGATTGCTCTGCCCCTCAGAGCACGCGTGTCCTCTAGTCATTACAGGAACCTAATTCAGGCATGTTCTGTCGGAAGGGCTTAAAAAAGTTTTTTTTTTTCAATCAATGGGGAACATGGTGGGTGTTCTCAGGCCTTCCATTCATAGTACTCATTCTACAATTAGCTACAGGCCATTTAAAGAAACATCCGCACAAACAACCAACCAAAAAACAACTTTCCAAATGGCCTTCAAGCTTTTCAGTTCCTTTTTTTTAATTCTGTTGCCATTCTTAGTTTTACCAGTAACATCTCCATTCATCGAGGTGGCCCATTTGTCTGCCGCGCTCTGATTCTTCCGTTCAACCTTTCTGACCCAAGAACCCAAGTGCATTTAGCTAGCGAGACTGCTTGTCATAGCATAGGAGAGTTGGCCAGCCATATCACACCCCTCCCCTCCCCCCAGCTCAAGAAGCTTCTGTGGCTTCCTATTCTCTCTAGAATACATATAGGCTCCTCTGCTTGCCATTTAAAGCCCTTCACAAGCTGGCTCTAATCTACCTTTCCAGGGGCACTGCTCATTATCCCCCTTCCCATGTGCTCTTTTCCAGCCTTTGGAACCAAGTGAACATTATTTGTTCACATTCTGATTGGGTTAGTTGGCTCCTGAACCAAACCCCTTCCAGATGTTCTCCTGCATATCTGACACCTGTGTTTTAAAGTTCCTTCCTGTGCTGATGCCCCATGTTACTTTTTGAAGGTCTCTTCTGCTCCGACATCCTGAAGTCTCTCTGCATTCTAACATTCTCTCTCCTGTGGTTCCTTCCATCTTGGACATCCTGTGTTCCAAGGTCCCCTCCTGGCTCTGGATGTATGATCCCCTTTCGGGGCAGACACAAATCATCCAATGGATAGGTGTGTTTATTTCAATTCACCAAGTGTTTGGTAAACACCTACTACGTGGTAGGCACCAGGGATACTAAAAACCAGGCATGGATCTTAATCTCCTGGGACGGTACAACATGTACACACATAAACCAATAAATGGTCATCTCAGAGAGCACCAGCAGCTGGGGAGATTGGGGTGGGCTTCCCAGAGGAGGTGGTATTTGAGCTGGACCTTGAAGGACCTACTAATTCTAAAAGGCAATGGTAAAAAGAAAACATCTTCTAGACTTGTAGAGAGAGTTGAAGGAAGTCATAGGTTCACTGATGTTGGATTGGAAAAACTTGAGAGAACACCGAGGCCCAGAGAGGTTCAGTAATTTAGCCCAAGGTCCCCCAGAAGATTAAGAATTCCAAAGCAAATCCTCTGCTTCGAAGGACAGTGCTCTTTGTCCTGAATCAAACTGCTTTACATGCTGAGTTTGAGGAAATGCCCTTGGGCCCATTCTACTGGCTAGGACTGTGTGTGAAATGAGGATATTATCTATCACTTAAGGCTGGCTAGATAGGTCGGAGCCAGAAGGAGCAGGGCTCTCAATGGGAGGCAGGCCGGGGGATTTGGCCTTTATCCTACAGGCCACCAAGGGCCACCAAAGCCAATGGGAAGATAGAAAAGATGTGCTCTGAATTGGCCATCAAGGGGGCAGAATTGGGGATGCAAGAGAATGGTGTAGGAATGTTGGTGCCGGCTAGCGAAGAGGAGGGAAGCATGGGTTTAAGACTTAGACGTAGCGGGGGAAGGACATCACAAACTAAGGAGAAGAGGGAGGAAGACACTCCCCATGCTCAGGGGAAGAGTTTATGCCTGAACAAGAGAGAGTGAGATTCACAGGAGATAAAATGGTCAATTTTCATGATGTAAAATTAAAAAGATTTTCCACAAACCAATCTATTGTGACTTGAGCGCACAGAACCATTTGAAGGGATCTTTGTGGCCATCAAGTCCAACTCTCTCCACATTTTATAGATGAGGAAACTGAGGCAGATGGGTTAAGTGACTTGTCCAGGGTTACCCAGCTAGTAAGTGTCTGAGGTGGGATATGAATGTACGTCTTTCCTGATGCCAAGTCCAGTGTTCTATCCATTATTCCTTGATGCTTCTCCCTCCCCAGGTCCTAGAACATTGGCTGACACATAGTAGGTACTCAGTAGGTTGATTTGGGAAAACAGGGTCTTGAACTAGTGAAAAGTCAAGTTTGCAAAAAGAAATTTAATGTATTACTTTCAATTAATAAAGAAAAAGTCCTTCGAGGGGACTTATCTTAATGAATAGAGAAGGTGACTTTGATAATTAACCCATCAGCTGTTTTTTGTATTTTTTTTTTTGGTAAATGGAGTTTTTAAACTTTTTGAAAGCTAGGTATTCTTGGAAACAATGCAAAACTTTTTTTCTGGTATGAATATTTTTATTTTTAAAATTTTTTTATTTTTAGTTTTCAAGATTCACTTCCATAAGCTTTTACCCTCCCTCCCCTCCCTCCTCCCAAGACAGCATGCCATCTTATATAGGCTCATTTTAAACATATTTTCACATTAGTCATGTTCTAAAGAGGAATTAGAACCAATCGGAGGAACCACGAGAAAGAAGAAAGCAAACAAAACAAAAAAAGAGAGCAAATAGTATGCTTCCATCTGCATTCAGACTCCAAAGTTCCTTCTCTAGATGTGGACAGCATTTTCCATCTTGAGTCTTTTGGACTTGTCTTTGATCCTTGCATTGCTGAGAAGAGCTAAGTCAATCATAGTCATTGCACAATATTGCTGTTACTATGCACAATGTTCCCCTGGTTCTGCTCATTTCACTGAGCATCAGTTCATGTAAGTCTTTCCAGGTTTTTCTGAAGCCCACCTGCTCATCATTTCTTATAGCCCAGTAGCATTCCATTACATTTATATATCACAACTTGTTCAGCCATTCCCCAATTGATGGGCATCCCCTCAATTTCCAATTCCTGGCTACCACAAAAAGAGCTGCTTTAATATTTTTATGCATTTCGGTCCTTTTCCCATTTTTATGATATCTTTGGGTTACAGACCTAGAAGTGGTATTGCTGGGTCAAAGGGTAAGGACAGCTTTATTGCCCTTTGGACATAGTTCCAAATTGCTCTTCAGAATGCTTGAATCAGTTCACAACTCCACTAACAGTGCATTGGTGTTCCACTTTCCCTACATCTCCAACATTTCTCATTTTTCTGTTATATCAGTCAATATTGTCATATTAGCCAATCTGATAGGTGTGATGTGGTACCTCAGAGTTGTTTTGATTTGCCTTTCTCTAATCAACAGTGATTTAGAGCATTTCTTCATATGACTATACATAACTTTTATTTCTTCATCTGAAAACTGCCTGTTCATATCCTTTAACCATTTATCAATAGGGGAATGACTTGTATTCTTATAAATTTGAGTCAGTTCTCTATATATTTTAGAAACAAGGCCTTTATCAGAGACGCTGGCTGTAAAAATTGTTTACCAGCTTTTTGCTTCCCTTCTAATCTTGATTGCATTGGCTTTGTTTGTGCTAAAAATTTTCAATTTAATGTAATAAAAAGTATCCATTTTGCATTTTATAATGTTCTCTATCTCTTGTTTGGTCATAAATTCTTCCATTCTCCATAGATCTGACAGGTAAACTATTCCTTACTCTCCCAGTTTGCTTATGGTATCAGCCTATACATCTAAATCATGTACCTATTTTGACTTTATTTTGGCATATGGTGTAAGATGTTGACCTAGGCCTAGTTTCTGCCATACTTTTTCTATTTTTCCCAGCAGTTTTTGTCAAATAGGGAGTTGTTATCCCAGAAACTGGAGTCTTTGGATTTATCAAATAGTAGATTACTATAGGCGTTGACTATTGTGTCTTGCGTACCTAACCTATTCCACTGATCCACCCCTCTATTTCTTAGCCAGTACCAAGTAGTTTTGATGATTGCTGCTTTATAATACAATTTAAGATCTGGTCGGCTAAGCCTCCTTCCTTTGCTTTTCTTTTCATCAGTTCCCTTGATATTCTGGACCTTTTGTTCTTCCAGATGAATTTTGACATTATTTTTTCTAACTGTATAAAATAATTAGTTGGTAGTTTGATTGGCATGGCACTGAATAAGTAAATTAATTTGAGTAGAATTGTCATTTTTATTATATTAGCTCGGCCTATCCAAGAGCAACTGATATTTTTTCAATTATTTAGATCTGACTTTATTTGTGTAAAAAGTGTTTTGTAACTACGTTCATATAGTTCCTGGGTTTGTCTTGGCAGATAGACTCTCAAATATTTTATAATGTTTACAGTAACTTTAAATGGAATTTCTTTTTCTATCTCTTGCTATTGGGCTTTGCTAGTAATGTATAGAAATGCCGATGATTTATGTGGGTTTATTTTCCATCCTGCAATCTTCTAAAGTTGTTTATTATTTCAAGTAGTTTTTTACTTGCTTCTCTAGGATTCTCTAAGTAAATTATCATATCATCTGCAAAGAGTGATAACTTTGTTTTGTCTTTGCCTATTCTAATTTCTTCAATTTCTTTTTCTTCTCTTATTGCTAAAACTAACATTTCTAGTGCCATGTTGAATAACAGTGGTGGTAATGGATATCCTTGTTTCATCCCCGACCTTATTGGAAATGCTTCTAGCTTATTCCCATTACATATAATGCCCTGAGCTGTTTTAAGAGATTAATTTGTACAGTTCATGAAGAAATCTTGTACTAAACCAAGGTAAATTTCAGATTACCAAACAGTGAAAATTTACACACACACACACACACACACACACACACACACACAATTGTGACTTCTTGGACACCAAACTAGGTCCTACTTGAGCAGGCATGTTGGAGCTGGGAGGGAACTTTAGGGAGCATCTCACCTCATCTCCTTACTGTACCACCAAGAGACCTGAGTCCCAGGGAGGTTTAGTGCCAAATGCTGGGCTGCATTGGGGAATTCAGGTCTTGAAGAGCCATCTTTGGCCTCACAATTATAGTTAACTTGTTTGCACTGATCGTATGAAGGAGGAAATTGCCCTATCTTTCCTTACCTGATAGGATTAAGGGTGAGAAAGAGTCCTAGCACCCAATCCCCTTATTTCACAGATGAAGAAAGTGAGATATTTCTGTGATGTGGAAATGACCTACACTGAAAATTCCTAGGTGATTGGTCCTTTTTGGACATAATGGATTATAAGATTTAAAATTGGAAGGTGCCTGGGAGGATGCATGGTATAGTGGGAATGGTCCTGCATTTGGGGGCAGCAAAACTTTGAATCCTGCCTCTCCTCCTGGCTGGGGACTTGGGCAGATTATTGGCACTTCAAGGGTCTCAATTTTCTCATCTGTCAAATAAACAGGATAACTAGATGACTTCTGAGGCTCTTCCTATTTCTAGTTCCTAGTTGAATTCTATCATTTAAAAAAAATGTTCTGCAATTTTTTTAATAAAAAAATTTTAAATGAAGATCTGTCTTCTCTCATTTCCCCTCAACACCACCACATGTTAAGAAAGGGGGGAAAATCCCTGTTACAAACATATATAATCAAGCAAAATTGAAGTCTATCTTTTTACAAAGGAGGAAAACTAAGGCCTCGTTTCATAACATGACTTCCCAAGATCACAAAGATAATAAACTAAAGAACAAGGAGTTAGACTTTGGACCAAGCCAATACCTCCCAAAGGAAGGGAAGTAGATGCCTTCCTTCCTTCCTTCCTTCCTTCCTTCCTTCCTTCCTTCCTTCCTTCCTTCCCTCCTTCTTTCTTTCCTTCTTCCTTCCTTCCTTCCTTCCTTCCTTCCTTCCTTCCTTCCTTCCTTCCTTCCTTTCTCTTCCATTCCTTTTTCTTCCTTTCTCTCTTCCTTTTCCTTTCTCTCTTTCCTTCTTTCTTTCTCTCTCCCTTCCTTCCTTTTTCTTCCTTTCTCTCTTTTTCTTTTCCTTTCTCTCTCTCTCTCTCTTTTTCTTTCTTTCTCTCTCCACTCCTCCTCCCCTTCCTTTCTCTTTCTTCATTTTTGTTCCTTTCTCTCTTCTTTCCTTCCTTCCTTTCTCTCTCCATTCTTTCTTCTCTCCATTCTTCCTTCTCTCCTTCCCTCCCTCCCTTCCTTCCTTCCTTTCTTCCTTCCTTCCTTCCTCCATCCTCTCTCTCTCCCTCCCTCTCTTCTTTCTTTTTTATCTTTAATTATTTCCCAATTACATGTAAAAATTTTTAATAATCATTTCTTAAAATTTTGAGTCCCAAATTCACTCCCTCCCACTCTTCCACCCCACTTTGAGAAGCAAAGAATTTGATATCAGTTATACATGTGAAGTCATGCTAAATATTTCCATATTATTCATGTTGCAAAAGAAAACACAAACAAAACAAAACACCAAAAATAAAGAATAAAAAAGTATGCTTCGATCTGCATTCAGAGTTATTTAGTTCTCTCTCTGGAGATGGATATTATTTCTCATCATGAGTCCTTTCAGTTGTCTTGGGTCATTGTCTTGATCAGAGTAGCTACGTCTTTCCCAGTTGATCATCCATATAATATTGCTGTTGCTGTGTACAATGTTCTCCTGGTTATGCTCACTTCATTTTGCATCATTTCATATAAGTCTTCCAAGGTTTTTCTGAAACCATCCTGCTCATCATTTTTATAGGGCAATATATTCCATCACAACTATATGCCACAACTTGTTCAGCCATTTCCCAATTGATGGACATCCCCTCAATGTCCAATTCTTTACCACCTCAAAAAGAGATGATATAAATACTTTTGTACTAATAGGTTCTTTTCCTTCTTCTATGAACTCTTTGAGATGTAGACTTAGTAGTGGCATTGCTGGGTCAAAGGGTCTGCACAGTTTATGCATAGTTCCAAATTGTTCTCCAGAATGGTTGGACTAGTTTGCAACTTCACCAACAGTATATTAGTGTCCCAATTTTTCCACATCCCCTCCAGTATTTGTCATTTTCCTTTTCTGTCATGTTAGCCAAGCTGATAAGTATGCATGGTATCTTAGAGTTGTTTTAATTTTCATTTCTTTAATCAGTAATGATTTAGAACATTTTTTCATATGACTATTGATAGCTTTGACTTCTTCTGAAAATTGCCAGTTCATATTCTTTGACCGTTTATCACCTGGGGAATGACTCTTATTTTTATAAATTTGGTTCAGTTCCTTATATATTTGAGAAATGAGGCCTTGTAAGGTTAATGTGGAATAAAATCTTCCCTGCCCATTAATAGACCTCATGTGGAGCCTATTCAGGGAAGCTTGCTTGCTTGTAGGAAGGCTTACACACCTTTTGTTAATTTCTAATTAGTCAGGAGGGTTCTGGCTCTGGGTCTATTGGCTGAGGGATTATATATTCTAAGAGGTGAGCTTTTGCTTTCGGGGCTCACTTACAAGAAGGACCTTATGATTCACTGGTCGAGACTCTGAGTATGTTCAGAGCTCCCCGACTGCTCAGAGGTAAAGGCTCTCTCAATCCAGTGGCCAATGTAAAGTATACATAGCAGTATTGTTTTGATTCAGGCAGTAGAGCCCTGTTTGTTGGCTTTTATTTCTCTTCTCTGTAATTTTTCTGTTTAACTAAAGAAGATTGTTGACCCCTGAAACAGCTATCTTTCCTTAATAAAGCAGATAAAAGAACCTGCACTAGGAGCCTTCTTGGGTATGCCAGTGTGGTTGCCGCTACAGGCCTTTATCAGAGAAACTTGTTGTAAGTCAGTTTCTTGTTTTCCTTCCAATTTTGCCTTTGTTAGGTTTATTTGTGCAGATGTTCTTTCATTTCATCTAATCAAAATTATCCATTTTACATACTGTGATGTTCTTGTTCGGTCATAAACGCTTCCCTTAGCCATAGGTTTGAGAGGTACATTTTTCTGTGCTCCCCTACTTTACTTATGATACTACCCTTTATATCTAAATCATTTATCCATTTTTACTTTATCTTGATATATAGTGTAAGATATATAGTCTGTATGTAGTTTCTGCCAACTGCTTTTCCAGTTTTCCCAGTAATTTTGTCAAATAGTGAGTTCTTGTCCCAAAAGCTTGGATCTTTGGGCTTATCAAATACTAAATTACTAAGGTCATTTACTTCTGTGTATTGTGTACTTCCTCTATTCCACTGATCCAGTACCAGATTGTTCTGATGATTACTGCTTTGTAATATAGTTTGAAATCTGGAACTGCTAGGCCACTTTCCTTCACATTTTTTTTGTCATCAATTCTCTTGATATCCTTGTCCTTTTGTTCTTACAGATGAATTTTGTTATTATTTTTTCTAGCCCTATAAAATAATTCTTTCCAAGTTTGATTGTTATGGCACTGAATAAGTAAATTAACTTAAATAGAATTATAATTTTTATTTTGCTGGCTCAGCCTACCCATGATCAATTAATATTTCTCCAATTGTTTAGATCTGTCTTTATTTCTTTGAAAAGTATTTTGTAATTGTGTTCATATAATTCCTGGATTTGTCTCGGCAGGTAGCCTTCCAAGTATTTTATATTGTCTGCAGTTATTCTGAATGGAATTCCTCTTTCTATCTCTTGTTACTCGGTTTTGTTGGTAGTAAATAGAAATGTTGACGATTTATGTAGGTTTGTTTTGTATCCTGCAACTTTGCTGAAGTTGTTGATTGTTTCAACTGGTTTTTAAGTTGATTCTCTTGGATTCTCTAAGTGTATCATCATATCATCGGCAAAAAGCAACAGTTTTGTTTCCTCGTTGCCTATTTTTATTCCTTCAATTTCTTTTTCTTGTCTTATTGCTATAGCTAGCATTTCTAGTGCAATATTGTTAATAGTGGTGATTGTGGACATCTTTGCTTCACTCCTGAACTTACTGGGAAGGCTTCTAGCTAATTCCCATTACAGATAATGTTTGTTCTTGGTTTTACATAGATACTACTTATCATTTTAAGAAAAGCTCCATTGATTCCTATGCTTTCTAGTGTTTTTTAATAAGAATAGGTGTTTTATTTTGTCAAAGGCTTTTTCTGTATTTATTGATATAATCATATGGTTTGTTTTTGTTTTTGTTATTGATATGGTCAATTATACTGACAGTTTTCCTAATATTGAACCAGCCCTACATTCCTAGCACATACCCCACCTGGTCATAGTGTATGATCTTTTTGGCACGTTGCTATAATCTCCTTGCTAGAATTTTATTTAAAATTTCTGCATCATTATTCAGTAAAAGAATTGGTCTATAGTTTTCTTTCTCTGTTTTTGCTCTCCTGGTTTAGGTCAGCCCTGTATTTGAATCATAAACAAAATTTGGTAGGACTCCACCTATTTTTTCAATTAGTTTCAAATAGTTCAAATAGATTGATTGTTTCTTAAATGTTTGGTAGAGTTGTAAATGTATCTGGTCTTGGGGATTTTTTCTTAAGCAGTTGATTGATGGCTTGTTCAATTTCTTTTTCTAAGATAGGGTTATTTAAGTATTATATTTCCTCTTCTGTTAATCTGGGTAGCTTATATTTTTGCAAATATTCATCCATTTCACTTAGATTGTCAATTTTATTGGCAAATAATTGGGCAAAATAACTCCTAATAATTGCTTTAATTTGATACTGGTAATTTGGTTTTCTTTCTTTTTTAGAAATCAAATTAACCAATGGTTTATCTACTTTATTGAGGTTTTCCCCATAAAACCAGCTCCTAGTTTTTTTATTAAAACAGTATTTTACTTTTTGCAACATGTCAAGACAATTTTTAGCATTCATTTTTACAAGATTTTGAGTTCTAAATTTTTTTCCCTCCCTTCTTCCCCTATTCTCTTCCTAAAATGATAAGCAGTTAGATATAGGTTACATGTGTGCTACCATGTAAAACATATTTCCATATGAGTCACAGTTGTGAAAGAAGAAACAGATCAAAAGAAAAAAAACATGAAAAAGAATAAAGCAAATGAGAAAAAGTATGCTTCAATCTCCTTTCAGAGTCCATCAGTTCTTTATCTGGATGTGGATAGTATTTTCCTTCTTGAGTCCTTGGATCATTGTGTTGCAGAGAAGAGCCGAGGCAGTTATAGTTGATCAGCACACAATGTTGCTGATACTGTATATGATGTTTTCCTGATTCTGCTCATTTCACTTTGCATCAGTTTGCACAATTCTTTCCACATTTTGATTTTGTTTCTTCTTTCTCATGATTCATTCCATTGGTCATAATTCTTCTTTACAGCTTGACTATTGTGTAAATAAGTTTAATGCGAAGGTATATGTAGAAGATATATTGGATTCCATGCCATGTTGTGGGGGAGGGGGGAGGGGAGGGAGGGGAGGGAGGGGAAGAAAATCTGGAACTCAAAAACATGCGGAACTGACATAAACTAAAAATAAAAAATCCTAATTAAAAAAAAGAATTTGCATGCTATGCCACTTGGTGCACATATATTAGTATTGATATTACTTCATTGTCTATGGTACCTTTTAGCAAGATGTAGCTTCCTTCCTTATCTCTTTTAATTAGGTCTATTTTTGCTTTTGCTTTGTCTGAGATCGGGATTACTACCTCCCCCCCCTTTTCTTTTACTTCAACTGAAACGTAATAGATTCTGCTACAGCCTCTTAACTTTATTCTGTGTGTGTCTCTCTGCTTCAAGTGTGTTTCTTGTAAACAACATATAGGATTCTGGTTTTAGATCGACTTTGCTATCTGCTTCTGTTTTATGGGAGAGTTCATCCCATTCACATTCACAGTTATGATTACTAACTGTGCATTTCCCTCCATCCTATTTTTCCTCCTGTTTGTTCTCTCTCCTCTTTCTCCCTTTCCCTCCTCCACAGTGTTTTGCTTCTATCTGTCACCTTCCCAAGTCTGCCTACTCTTCTGTCAGTCCCTTCCCTCCCATGGCCACCCCCCTCCCCCCACCTCATTTTACTTAATCTCCTCCCCTTCTACTTCCTCATCAGGTAAGATAGATGTCTATACTCAACCAATTGTGCATATTATTCCCTCTTTGAGCTAATACTGATGAGAGTAATGTTCAAGTGATACCCATTACCCACCCTCCCATCTTTTCCTCCACTGTAATAGGTTTTTCTCACCTTTTCATGTGAAATAATTTACCCCATTCTACCTCTCCCTTCCTTCTGCACCCCATGTACTCCTCTTTCTCATCACTTGATTATTTGTTATGTCATCCCACAAAATTCCCCTCGTTCACATACCCTCTGTTACATTTGGTGTAAGTAAGGTATATAAAATTTCCATAGTAATGCCTATTTTGCCCTCTAGTTCCAGGACATCAGGGCAGTTTTCCTTGATCATTTCTTTAAAAATGCCATCCAGGTCCTCCTTTTGATTATGGCTTTCATGTAATTCAATGATTCTGACATTGTCTCTCCTAGATCTATTTTTCAGATCAGTTGTTTTTCAAATGAGTCATTTTACATTTTCTTCTATATTTTCATTCTTTTGAATTGTTTGATTGATTTTGGATGCCTCATAAAGTCATTAGCCTCCACTTGCCCAGTTCTAACTTTTAAAGAGTTATTTTTTTTTGCTTTTTTTTGGGGGGGCAGAGCAATTGGGGGTTAAGTGACTTGCCCAAAGTCACACAGCTAGTACATGTGTCAAGTGTCTGAGGCCAGATTTGAACTCAGGTCCTCCTGACTCCAGGGCTAGTGCTCTACTCACTGCACCACCTAGCTGCCCCTTAAAGAGTTATTTTTTTCAGTGAATTTTGTATCTCCTTTTCCATTTGGTCAACTCTATTTTGTAAGTAGTTGTTTTCTTTTCTTAAGCTGTTGACTCTTTTTTCATAATTTTCTTGCGTCACTCTCATTTCTGTTTCCAATTTTTCTCCTACCTTTCTTATATGATTTGTAAGCTCCTTTTTGAGCTTCTCCATGGGTTCTTTCTGGGCTTGAGACTACTTTCCATTTTTCTTTGGGGTTTTACCCATAGATGTTTTGACATTGTTGTCCTCTTCTGAGTTTGTGTCTTGATCTTTCCTGTCACCATAATAACTTTTGATGGCCACATTCTTTTTTTTTGTTCTTTTTTGCTCATCTTTTTTTGTCCTTTTTCCTTTCTTTTAAATTTGAGCTCTGCTCCCAGGGTGGAAGGGGAACTGTCTCAGGCTGCTTATGCCAGGTACTGCAGACTCTGGCTGTTTATCTGGTGCTGCACTGATGTTGCCCTGAGGCTCACAAAGGACCCTCATGTCTGGTGTTGCACTGAGGGGGTAGGGTGGGGAATGACTGGCACTGCTGGAGGCTGTAGGGGTCTGGCAGCTTACCTGGTGCTGAGCTGAGGTCCTAGTGCTTGTATCTGGTGTGTGCTAAGGTTAGTGGAATGATTCTGTGTTTCCCCAGGGCTACACCGAAGCATGTAGAGATCTGTCCAATTGAGGTTTCTTGTTTGCTCAGGCTATGCTGAAGAACATGGAAGTTCTCAGAGTTGGAGTCTGCCATGAGGCATATGGGGGCTCCTGCTGTTGACCTTTGCCTGCTTCACTGCACTGGGGCTCTGGATTTCCTGCTGGGGTGGGGCTTGCTGCTGACTTGCTGGGATGCTTCCTGTCCTGGATGGCCTTCTCTCTTGACCTGAGTGAGACAGGCCTTTCTTGCCAGTCTTCCAAGTTTCTGAGGCAAATGTTTTTTTGCTGGTTCTGTTGTTCTAGGATTTGTTTTGAGGTGCTATTTTATGGCTGTTTGGAGGTGAACATGGGAGAGTTGCAGCAATTTACTGCTTATTCTGCTATCTTGGTTCCTGGAAGCTCCTTCCCAGTTTCTAATTTTATTTATAAGTTCAATGGTGGGGTTTTTTTACTTCCAATTTTATTAATCTCTCCTTTGATTTTCAGAATTTCCATTTTTGTATTTAATTGGGAATTGTTAATTTATTCTTTTTCTAGTTATTTTAGTTGAATGTCCAATTCATTGATCTGCTCTTTCTCTTTTTTGTTGGTGTTCACGTTTAAAGATATAAACTTTCCCTTAATTACTGCTTTGGCTGCATTTCACAAATATTGGAATGTTGGCTCATTGGCATCATTATCTTTAATAATATTATTAATTGTTCCTATGATTTGTTCTTTGACCTATTCATTTTTTGGATTAGATTGTTTAGTTTCCAATTAACATTTTCTGTGCTTCCATAGTCCTTTATTAAATGTAATTTTTATTGCATTGTGGTCTGAAAAGGGCACATTTAATATTTTTGCTCTTCTGCATTTGCCTGTGTGGTTTTAATGTCCTAATACAAGGTCAGTTTTTGTGAAGATACCATTTACAGCTGAGAAAAAATGGCAAACTCCTCTCTGGTCCCATTCAGTTTTCTCCAGAGGTCTATCATAATCAAACTTTTAAAAAATTCTTTTTATTTCCTTGACTTTTTCTTTTTTCTTTTTTTTCTTTTATGGTTACATTTCTGTAGCTCTGATGGGAGAAGGTTGAAGTCCCCCACTAGTATAGTTTCACTGTTTATTTCCTCCTGTAACTCATTTGATTTTTCCTTTAAGAAGTTGGATGCTATGCCACTCGGTACATATATGTTTAGTATTGATATTACTTCATTGTCTATGGGGACTTTTAGCAAGATGTGGTTTCTCTGCTTTTCTCTTTTAATTAGGTTTATTTTTGCATCAAATACATACTTTGTCTGAGATCTTGATTACTATCCTTACCTTTTTTACTTTATCTGAAGCATAATAGATTTTACACCAGGCTCTTATTTTAATACTTTGTCTGTCTCTCTTTTTCAAGTTTCTCTCTTCTAAACAACATATTATTGAATTCTAATTTCTAATCCATTCTGCTATCCTCTTTGATTTTATAGGTGAGTTCATTCCATTCACATTCATGCCTATTATCACTAACTGGACATTTCCCTCTATCCTATTTTCTTCTGTTTATCCTTCTCTCTCTCTTTTTACCCTGTCCCTCCTCTAAAGTCTATTTTGCTTTTGAGCACTACCTATCTTAATCTACCCTCTCTCTTATCACCTTCCCCCTCTTTCATCCCTTTCCTCCCTATTGGGTAAGATAGATTTTGTATACACACATATATGTGTATATTATATGTATATATACATTATATATCTATATACATATATATTTCCCCTCTTTGAACCAATTTATTTTTTTTTGCAGGGGGAAGGGCAGGGCAATTGGGGTTAAGTGACTTGTTCAAGGTTACACAACTAGTGAGTGTGTCAAGTGTCTGAGGCCAGATTTGAACTCAGGTCTTCCTGACTCCAGGGCCCGTGCTCTACTCATTGTGCCACCTCACTGCCCCCTTTGAGCCAATTTAGATGTGAATGAGATTCTAACATTGCCCCCCTTTCCTCTCTGCTGTAAAAGTTCTTCCTTGCGTGCCTCTTTTATCCAAGAAAATTTTTCCCACTCTTCTTCTCCCTTCCCTCTTCTCCCAAGACATACCTCTTTCTCATCTATGCATTTTTATAAAATCATCCCAACATAATTGACTCATTCCCGTGCCCTCTTTTATAATCAAGGGAAGTGAAGTCCAGAAAGGTTTAAGTGACACACCCATGGTTTTACAGGTAGTGGGAGTCAAAGACAGGATTTGAATCCATGTCTGTGTACACTCCAAGTGTAGCACCGAAACACTATTAAACAAGTTGTCACTTTGGACTTTCGGAAGGGAAAGCTTTCTCTTCTTTTTGTGGTGACCATTGAACACAAACACTTCGGGGCACTAATGCGGCTTTGGATGATGCCAATCGGAGTTGAGGGGCAGCGAGGAGCCCTCAGTACGCCACTGTTCAGGAACTTCCCCAAAATGGTAGAACTACAGGAGAGGGAAGATTTCCTGGTTGGAATAGGGAAAGACTTCTAGGCCTGGGCTTTTGGTTGCAGGGGAATTGGGGCAGAGTTCCCTCCTTGGGATGGAGGGTGGGAGGCCTGCTCTGTTGAGATGATGCTTCTTGTCTTGGGCATATTAGTGCCAGAGAGGACAAGTTCATATTCTCATGAATGTTCTAAGGTCCAAGAACTTATTAGTAACAGGCATCTCCCAGAAACTAGCAGATGATAGATCAGAATACAACAAATACATGCTTTCAACTATCCTGGAGAACTCCACAAAGATCCTGGAGTGAAACCTGAGCATTAGCACTGATCTATCAGTTGCCCACAGTCTCCTGTCCATGACATTCATTTATAAAAACTTAGGGACATTGTTTTAACTAGATGTCACTCCCCTGCTTGATAAAATCTGCTAGGTCCTAGGATCAAATATAAATTCCTGTGTGACATTTAAAGCTCTTTCCAATCTGACCCTTCGCTTCTCTCCAGCCTTTTTATGTATCACTCTCCCCCACTCTATGATCCAGTCATATTGGCAAGTTTGCTGTTTCTCACAGACAACCCTCATCTCCTGTCTCCTTCTCTTTGCCCAAGCTGTCCTCCATGCCTGGTATGCCCTCCCTTCTCACCTCTGCCTTTTAGAAAACTTGCTTTCTTTCAAAACTTAGCTCAAATGCTTCCTTCTATGTGAGGCCTCCCTGATTCCCCCAGCTATTAATGCCCTCCCTCTCCAAGTTACTTATATTCAATTTGGATATGTTCTATATATGCTTATATAGGTACGCATTGTCTTCTCCCATTAGAACGTAAGCTTCTTGCAGGCAGGGATTGCTTCAAATTTGCTTTTGGATCCCCAGTGCCAAGCACTCTGCCTAGCACATAGTCGAACTTAGTGAGTGCCTGTTGATTGATTGATTGATGGGGCCATACCAGATATTCACAATTCTTAGACTACATGGAACCAAAAGCTTTCAAAATATAGAGACCTAAGGGAGAAGCCAAAATGCTGTGGGGAGGAGATGAGTCCCATGTCATCACCATCATCAGCCTGTCTGTGGCTAGAATTGCCCCAAACAAGCTTTAAGAACAGGAGCTTGCGCCCCCCCCCACATTTATTCAATAAAAAGTAGTGATATCCTCCTGGATAATTTTGCACAAGACATTACATATGCAAGTGTAACAGCAAGACAGTGACTTGTCCTGGGACTATTTCTAGATGAGCTCCATCAAAAAAGATGAGAAAAGTGAGATGCTAACAAGAATAGCTACTATTTATTTGGCATTATCCTGTGAGATGTATAAGTATTATTATTTCCACTTTACAGAAGATAAAACTGAGGCTCAGAGATGTGAAATGATAGTGTCAGAAGCAGGAGATAAGCATAGGTCTTCCTAACTCTGAAGTCCAGTCTTCTTTCCAGTTCACCATGAGAAACTCGTCCAGGTCCAGTGAGCAAGAAATTGCTAAATGCCCTGTAAGGGGTCACTTTTCACACATTGCCTTGGGCAGAGGTGAAATGGGAGCAAAGTCATGATAGAATCTTTGGGAAATAGCTAGTTTGGCTCTCTTTGGAGCAAAGATTAAGAATCCTAACTTTTTACAGTGGTTTTGAACTTGCTGGATAACCTGGCCTCGCTGGGATAACAATACCTTGCTAGAAGGGGAGACTTGGGGCAGGAGCCAGTCTAGGCTAAAGCAATATCACGGGTCAAAGGCAGTATGTCAAAATGGAAAGATCATTGGCAATAATCTAAAGAATACTGACACTGATGATCTTCTAAAACCTGATCCACAAATGCAGAGCCGGATCTTGACTTGTGAAAACAGATGGGGAGGCGTGGTTCCCTCCTTTGGGCTGCTGGCATGACCAAGCCAAAGTTAGCAGTTATGGCCAGCATCCTGGTTTTTTTGGCTTAATTGTCTTGTTACAAGGGAGGGCTCTGTGGAGAGGGGATACCATTGGGAAGCGAAAGGGATTTTAAAGCATAGCAATTATGCATATAATATATAGATACCCAACCTATAATACACATGTGTGTATATATAAAGAGAAATATATATGTACTATATATAGAAATATGTGTGTATGTGTGCATAGATGTATGTGTGTATATGTGTATATATGTATGTGTGTGTATATGTATGTAAATCAGAAAAAGCATGGAGCCAAGAGTTGAGAGAGCCAAGTTGTACTCTAAGTTCCAGTCCCATGACTCTCTTAGGAGGCCTTGGGCAAGTTGCTTAACCCTTATTTCTTCATCTGTAAGATGGACTGAACCCTGCCTCAGAGACCTCAAGGAGACTCTAAAGACCAAATGTGATGAAATGTGCTTTGAAAAGTCAAAAGTCCTTTGTGAGGAGAAAGAAGAGCCCTAATTCTGGACAGAGGCAACCACTTACTGCATGGCTTCAAGGATGTTGCAGACTCTGAATGACATTTTAAAAATACAGTTTTATTGTTGCCTTTTGTGTTGATATCATTTACATTTTCTACTTTATCCCTCCCCTCCACTTCTTGAGATTCTTCCCTTAAAGTAAAGGGGGAAAGAAAGAAGGAAAAGGAAGTAAGGGAGAGAGGGAGAGGGAATAGAGGGGGGAGGGATGGAGGGATGGGGAGAGAGAGAGAGAGAGAGAGAGAGAGAGGAAGGGAGGGAGGAAGGGAGGGAGGAAGGAACAAAGGAAGAAAGGAAGGAAGAAAAAGGAAGAAAGAAAGTTAGTTCTGCAAAACTAACCAGCCTACTCCAAAATGTCTGACCTTAAATGCAGTGTTCTGTCCCCCGTGATCCTGTCTGCCTCTCTAAAGCCATGGGTGAGGCATCTTCTGAGATCTCTCCTGTGGGGCTAAGTTGGACCACTGTCATCTGATTGCTTTCCGTTATTGTTGTTTCTTTGGCCGTCTTTTCATCTACATTGCCATAATCATCATCTAAGTTGTTTTCTTGGGTCTGCTGGCTTCACTCTCACTCATTTTTATAGGTCCTTCCCTGCTCCTCCACCATCATCACTTCTTACAGCACAATAAGGGGGAACAAAGGCATTTACCAAGGTCTTCTTCTATGCCAGACATTGTAATAAGTGCTTTGTAAGTATCATCTCATTTGACCCAGTAATATTTTATTACACTCATATACCACAACTCATTAAGCCATTCCCCTGTCAATGCACATCTGCTTTTTTCCTCTCAGTTCTTAGCTGCCACAAAAAGTGCTGCTGTGAATATTTTGGTGTCTATGGGACCTTTCTTTTTACCTTGATCTCCTTGGAATATATAGCCGACAGTAGAATGTCTGGATCCAAGGAAGTGGACATTTCTATCACTTCCTTTGCTTAATTCTCTAGAATAGTTAGAACAACTTCTAGCTTCACCAACAATGGGGTGATGTTCTGTAACTACTCCATGAAGAGGTTTGTCATGGTACCTTGGTCAGAAAGTTTGTACATGGTGACACAGGCCAGCCAACCTCAAATTGGCCTCGAATATGCTAGATACATTTCAGTCTTTGAGTCTGTCTAGGAAAAAATGTTTACTATAAGAGGGAGCTTCAGTTTTAAGGAAAACATCCACTTCCACCTGCAAAAGATACCCAGGGTTTTTAGGGGTCTAATTTCAAAGGTAGGGAATGAAGAATATAACTGTCATCAACTGTCATATAGAAGCAAAAATAGATTTATTCTTTGTAGACCCAGACCAAAACTAGGACCAACAAATGGTAATTACAAGAAAGCTAATTTCTGTTTAATATAAGAAAATTATCTAACAATTAGATCTAACCGAAAATTAAGTGGGTTACCTCATTAGGTAGTGAGTTCCCTGTAACTAGAAGTGTTCAAGAAGAGGTTGGAATGACATTCTTTCAGAGATGATTAGACTAGAAATAAAATTCTAAATGCACGTTATTTCCCTGCTCAAAAAAAAAAAAAGAAAGAAAGAAAAAGAAAAAAAATGGTTTCCTATTGCCTTTAGGACAAAATGCAAATTCTTAAGTCTGCCATTTAAAATTCTCCAAAGTCTAACCTCCGATCCACTTTTCCAGTTGACCATACTCTAATCAAATCGACAAATACTTATTAATCACTATGTACCAAGCACTGTGTTAAGATCTGGGGACAAAAATGGGAGCATAAAGAATGTTGGTCCCTGCCTTCTGGGAGCTTATATTCCAATGGTTTAAGATAACACATAGAGGGGAATTTGAAGAGTGTGATTGGGGGGATAAATGGTGAAGTCCAGAGAGTCATACACAGAGCCAGGAGAGGGATGAAGGGTAGCTGGCCTGGACTCTTCCTCCAAATGGAGATTCTGGGAGACGTCAACCAACGAGAGAAGAAAGCCCTAGGGGTGGATGAATCATCTAGAGTGGGAAGGCAGCTGAGACATGGTGGTCAAGTCCAGAGAGTCAGAAGCAGCTGGGAGGGAAAAGAAGGATGGCCGGCCTAAGCTGTTCTTCAGAATAGATATGGTTGGTTAGTAAGGGCAAATCAGTCTGACTGCTTTATTTTCTAGGTTACTAGATTCCCACATCTTGCTCATGATGGGAGCCTAAGAGACTTCATAAATGCTTTGCCAAACTCAAGATTCCCATGGTCTCTCAGGGTGGGAGCCCTCTTAAACAGATAATCATTTGGCTTGACTCATTCTTAGTGAACCCAGGCTAGTTCCTAGTAAACACTAGGTTTCTTAGTTATACCTGGGGTATCTAGTCTATGATCATCTGGCTCCATGTCCTCATTTTACGATTGAGGACACTGAGAGCCAGGGAATGATGTTCCCTAGGCCACATAAATGATCAGATGCAAATCCTTTGGGCTTCCTACACTCACGTTCCCAAGATTTTTGTGACTGAAGGGGATGTTTCTTGGACATCCCAGGAACAATGTTGTCAGGACACCGTAGAGATGGAGCATTAGGTAACAGTATTCTTAGCTCTACAAGACAGAAACTCCTATCCTGGGTTTCCTTTTGTGTTTAGAGGTCTAAGAGTGAGATGTGCTTGGATGTTCTCTTGATTATTTTGACAATGTGGCTTCCCTGCTGGTCCACTGAGGCCAGTGTCTTAGCCCTAAAGTTGTGGAATAGCTTTCTGATGACCTAACCCTGTGGAGTATATCTAAAGCTGAAAATAAAATGGAAAATGACCATTGAGCAGCCTGGTCACTCTCAAAAACTCAGGCATTTTGCTCCATAGGAGAGATTTCAGGTTCTGTGTTAACTCACTTTGTTCATGTTAACTCCATTTCAATACAGAATTGTAATATTCCCTGAACATTTTGTTTACAGATGCAGTACATTAAAAATGGGGAATGAGTGGAGAGGCGGGCTAGAGGCAGGCCAATGGTTAGTGGTAAGAAGTGACAGCTAGAGAATGTTTTAGAGGAGGAGAGAAGACAAAATAAAATAACTATAGCATTCCTAGAGCGCTATGTGCTAGGCACTTTGTAAATATTGCCTCATTTGATCCTTACAACAACCCTTAGAGGTCAGTGCTGTTATTATCCCTACTTTATAGATGAAGAAACCGAGGCAGGCAGAGGTTAAGTGACTTGCCCAGGGTCACACAGTTAGTAAACGTCTGAGGCTGGATTTGAACTCGGGTCTTTTTGACTCCAAGCCTGGCGCTCCATGCACTATGGCACCATCTAGCTGCCCCTAATAACAACAGTAGGTAACATTTATAGAACGCTTTAAGGTCTGCAGAGCACTTTGCACACACTATATCATTGAACTGTCACCACATCCCTCCCAGGTACGTGCGACCCAAACAGCTCCAGAGGAGAGAGTGAGGCTGGTGACTTTGCACAGCCCTCCCTCACTGGCATGTCATGGCATCATCTCCCTGATGTCACGGTCCTCTTTGAGAACGAAGGACAAACGACAACAATCTACTGGTAATATTATGCCCGTTTCCCAACGAGGAGACAGACTGAGAGAGGTTCTGTAACCAGCCTATGGTCAGGAGCTAATGAGCATTAGATGTAGGATTCAAACTCAGCTCCCAGTAGCTAGTGTTGCCTCCACCAATCTCTTGCTGTGTGCAGAGGGCCCTTCATTCTGTGCTTTTAACATACCAAGGTAAGAGATCAGAGCTTTAAGGCTGCGGTTATCTGGTCCAGAGTTTCATCTTACGGAGGAGGAAACAAGGCCCATGAATGTTAACAGTCCTGCCCAGGAACATGGAGATAAGCCCAGGTCTTGTGGCCCTGAAGACAGCACTGTCTGCATGGCCCCTTCCCCCTTCCTGGAGGTCTTGCAAGGCTGATTCCAAGCAGGACAGACCCTGGGCCCAAGTGAAAGCTGGACCCAGATATTTCAGGAGCTGACTTGAAGAAGGGGGATTAGACTTGTCCTGCTTGGCCCCAAAGGTCAGGAGCAATGAAGTGGGGGGGAGTGATTATGAAAACGGGAAGTGAATGCCTGATGGCAGGGGAAGGAATTCCTCCCTATTCTATTTGTTCCAAAGTGTAATGGGCTGCTTTGGAAGATGGTGAACTCCCCTCTTCAGCACAGGTCTTCAAGCAGACACTAGATGTCCATGAGTCAAATGTGTTAGAGTGAGGATTGCTTAGTCAGCCTGGGGGCCTCTGAGGTCCCTGCAAAGTGTCAGATTTGGGGATTCTGTGACCCAGCTTGGAGCTACCACCCAATCCAACTCAGTCGAACTCAACCCAATCCAGCAGATGTTTTTGTATCTGCTTACTGTGTAAAAGGCCCTGTGATAGATCATGGGGATATAGGACAAAACAAAACAAAAATAATCCTTACCCCCAAAAGCTTACATGCAGGGGGGAGGTGCCATATTCTATATAAGCAGATACGTATCACAGGAAGTACCTCTATGCAGGTGTGGACTGGGAAAAACTTGCACCTGCTTTTCCTTTCATGGTTTCTCCCTGACCCCTAGCCCCATTCACTGTCCTAAAGCTATTGATGACTCTGGGCCACTTTCCCTTTAGGCTGTGCAGGGAATTCTCTGCCACTGAGGCCCAGTACAGCTCAGCTTCTTGCTAGAGTGGAGAGAGTACAGGACATGAGGGATGATTGAATGAAGGGCTCTGGAGGGCATTTGCATCCTGGCTCTGCTATTTATCAGCTGAACTATTTTGGGCCGATCGCTCGGGCCTCAGTTTCCTTGTCTGCAAAATGAGGGGCTTAGAACTGGATAACCTCTAAAATCATCACCAGGAGAGCAGCTGCAGCTGAGCAGTTGGGAAGGGAAACGGGATGAAGATCTATGCCAATCATGAATGATGGGAAGTGGGAACGCTCAGGAGTCAGAGGGTCGGTCTGAAGTCAGCCTCTCCTTTCCTCAGCCTCGGCCCAGGGGCCCCTTGGACAATGACCACAGGCTGTATGGACACAGGACAAAGATTCATAGTCAATGAGAGTTGGAAAGTTCCTCCATGGCTGTCTCGTCCAACCCACACTTGAACAGGAGTCACTTCTAGAACGTTCCTCAGGTCCCCCTGCCTTTGCTTGAAGGCCTCCGCTGATGGGGAGCCCCCTATCACCCAAGGCAGACCATTTCATCTGGGCTGGCTCTCGCTGTTGGGAAGTTTTCCGTTATATCTAACCTAGATTTGCCTCTTCACAGTTTCCGCTTGTAGTTGCCAGTTCTGCCTTCTGGGGCCAAGCAGGACAAGCTTCATTTCTTTTCCGTGAAAGTCCTTCAGATTCTCAAAGTCAGCTACAATGCGCTCTCAGAGCTTCTCTTTTGTCTAAAAATACCTGGTCTTTTCTTTTTTTAATTTATTTTTTATTTTTAGTTTACAGCACTGAGTTCCACAAGTTTTTGAGTTCCAAATTTTCTCTCCCTCTCTCCTCCTCCCTCTTTCCCCCAAGAGTGCATGCAATCCAACAGGTTCTACATATGCCTTCGCATTAAACTTATTTACAAATAGTCAAGTTATAACGAAGAATCATAACCAATGGAATGAATCATGAGAAAGAAGAAAGAAAACCAAAAAAGAAGGAAAAAAAAAGAGAGAGCAAATAGTTTGCCTCAATCTGCATTCAGACTTCATAATTCTTTCTCTGGATGTGCATAGCTTTTTCCATCATGAGTCTTTTGGAGCTGTCTTTGAACCTTGTATTGATGAGAAGAGCCAAGTATATCAAAGTTAGTCCTTATAGATACCGTGTGTCTGTAATCGTGTATAATGTTCTCCCAGTTCTGCTCCCCTCACTCAGCATCAGTTCATATAAGTCTTTCCAGGTTTTTCTGAAGTCTGCCTGTTCATCATTTCTTATAGCACAGTAGTATTATTCCATTACATTCATAAAACACAATTTGTTCAGCCATTCCCCAATTGATGGGCATCCCCTTGATTTCCAATTCTTTGCCACCACAAAAAGAGCTACTATCAATATTTTTGTACATAGTGGTCCACTTCCCACTTGTGGGATCTCTTTGGGATACAGCCCTAGGAGTGAATATCCAGTCCTTTCAGCTGACCCTCCTAAGATACAGTCCTTGGGGTGGGACTGGGGGGAATTGGTCAATGCAGGCTCAGTTGTTGGAGCCCAAGTGGAAGGTCCCCAGCATGCTTTTCCTGGTGTTACACCAAGCACGGGCAATATTCCCTGCCTCATTTCAGTCCAACACATGGAACTCTGGGGAACTGAGTACTGTGTCTTTTAATCGGCTGAGGGGCTGGAGCTGAACAGAAGATCTCTGGCTGTGCTCTGCAGGCTCTAGTAAGGAGAATTGCTGAGAGGAGCTAGGTGAAGGGAGGAACTATGGGTTCCATGTCTCAGGAGCACATGGCACCTCTGTTGTTGTGTCTCTTCTTTCCTGGTCTCAGATGACTGAGTATCCAGATAGAGGAGCACTAGGTGACCAGGAGATCCATCGAAACCATTTGAGGTCCTGTTAACAACTGGAGTCCCTGAGGTGGTGGTGGTGGCAGGAGCTGGGTGTAGTGAGGGGCCAGTGAAGCAGTTGAGTGTCCTGTCTGACCTCAGCCTGTAGGGCACTGATCTCATAGTCAAGACCTCTAGTCTTTATCCCAGTTAAGCAAAGGAGGGACTCCTTTACTGACTGTGCCACACCCAGAAGTGAATTTGATAAGGATGCCTGAGAGTGCAGTAAAGGACTCCCAGGATAGGGAGACGCCCTTCAGCCACACCCAAGTAATCTCTACTTGGATCCCTCTCCAGCTTTGCATTTTAAGTTTTACACCCCCCCCTCTCCCCAGGGCCTGGCATGTGCTGAGGGGACAGGGCAATCCAAGTCTGAAGGCATGTCTTGATAACCTTTGTCCCTGTTATAATTTCTGAGTAAATATCCTTTTATTAAAAAAACTAATTGATATCAATTCATTCATTAATGTTAGGGAAAGCAAACTATTTGGGAGCTTGGGAGCAAAAATATTAGAATCCAGACCTCTCAGAGTTACCCCTAGATCAGGGAGAGAGAAGTCATGAATGGCCCTGTGGAACCTGCCAGTGGGGGTTGGGTGAGTAAGCCCAGAGAGGTGCTACATTGGTCACCTCTTCTGCCAGAGATTTAGATTGTCAACATTCTTCCCAAAATGTGGTACACAGTAGATGAGCACAATGTTCCAAATGTGTTCTTATTACCTCCCTTGTTTTGGCCTCCATGCAAATCAGTTCAATGATATAATTCAATAAATACTTCATTAAGTCTACCAGGCACTGTCCTAGGCACTCTGGGAAGCCTTGAAAACCACATTAGCTTTGTTGGCTGCCATATCACACTTGCTTTATTGAGCTTGGAGTCCACCATACTGCTGTCTCACCATGTCTCCCATCCTGTATCTGTGCAACTGACTTTTGAAACCCATGTGGTTGATTTTCTGTTTATTTGTATGTTTGAGTCATCCTACCATTTGACCATTATTCGAGCTCACAGAGATTGTTTTGGATACAGAGTTATGTGCTCTTATCATAGATTGTAGTCTAACCATGAAACAAGGAGACATGTGGTTGCCCAAGGTGACCACTAGTGCCACAGAGGATGTTCTTGGCCAACCCCAACTGGAATGAGTCCTTGTGGCTGTATGCAGAGTTTCTCCAGATGTTCCCCTTTGCAGAGGACACTGTGCTGTTCTCACTGACTCCTGTAATCCTAGAGGGCCTCCTCACTGCAATCAGAGGAGCCAGAGCATCCCTATCTCAGATGCCACCTGGTCTAGCCCATATGTCTGAACGAGAGTCCCCAGAACAATGTGCCTATCAAGTCCAACAGCTGCTTGCAGACTTCTAATGAGGCTGAACTCACTGCTTGCTAAGGCAGCCCATTACACTTTGGCAATCTTCTAATGGATAGGAAGTTTCTCTTACATCAAGCCTAAATATGCCTGTTCAACCCCCACACATTATTCCCAGTTCTGTCCTCTGGGTCAAGAGGAACAAGTCTAATCCCATTAGATTGAGCCCAACCTTCAAGTCTGTTGAGATCTTTTTGGTCCTTGATTGTGACAGCCATGGTATTGGCTAACCCTCTATCGATGTCACCTATAAAAGCATAAAAGCCAAGCCAAACATTTGTTTCTCCTGGCACTCCATTAGAGACCTCTTTCCAAATAGACATTGAAACATTAATGGTGCTTCTTTGGATCTAGATTTTGGGTCCAGCTTGAAATCTTCCCATGTGAGGGTCAAACCAACATCGGCCCTTTTTGTCTAGAATGATGGAAGAGACTTTGCTAAAGTAAAGCTGACTTATTGCTTAGAATATGTAGTTAGCTGGAGGAATTGTTAAATTAGTCACCACTTAGACAGAATATCTCTGGGCAGGATCTAGCATGGAACTGTGGAAACAAAGATAGAATCGAATATTGCTGCTTCTCTAGAGTCCTGAGGGTCAGGTCTGCTGCTGCCCATTTCTTCCCAGAGAACAGTTGGACCCCGGGGCTGCAGCATATGTTGGCAAAGCAGGCAGTCATCTATTTCCTTGACTCAAAGGATGCTTATCTTTGTTGAGCCAAACTGGACTTCTTACTCTTCCCCAGACTTGCCATTCTGTCTCCTGCCTCTTTGCCTTTGCTCAGCTTGACACACCCCATGCCTGGAAGGTTCTCCCTTCTCCCCTCTCAAAGTCCCCAGTCCCATTCAAGGCTCAACTCAAGTGCTACTGCTTACCCAAACTCCGGGTGTGTCTTCAGAAATTACTTTGCATTTAATTTTAATTCATTCATCTACCTACACATTTTTTTCATCTCAATAGTACATAAGCTTCACAAGGGCATGTAGCATTTCTATTTTTGTCATTGTAGAACCAATAAGTTAGAATATCTGGTAGCCAGTGCCTGACATCTTACCCTCATTGACTTAATATACTAAAGTTGATAGGATCACAGATTTAAGGAAGCTTTGACTCAGAGTTAGGAAGACAGGTCAAGTCTGCTTGAGTCACTTACTAGCTGAGAAAGCCACTTACCAACTCCATGCCTCAGTTTCCCAATCTGTTAACTTGCGATAATACTCTTAGAATTGAATAACACATGAAAAGTATTTTGCAGATGTCAAAATGTTGTATAAATATTAGCTTCTATGACAATGATGAGATCATTGAGTCCATTTTGCAGTTCATGTAATTGAGACAAAAAGAAATTAAATGGCTTGCCCAGAGTCACACAACTAATAAGTTTCTAAGGCACAGTTTGAAACTATGTCTTCCTGATTCTAGGTCCGTTGTCTTATGCAGTTCCCCCTCTGCTCATCCATTTACCTTCTTAAGTGTTAATTCCTCTGGGAGGTGTAACATTAAGTCACTCACACTTTAGTGAAAATTTGTTTATTAATTTTTGTTCTTTTGGAGCAGGAAGTTCAGGGGAATAAGACTGTCTTTCTGAAGCAAGAAGAGGGTCCTGAATAATAGTGAAAGAAAGAGGGAAGGGGAAAGAAGAGAGAGTAAAGGAGATTCAAAGAACAGAGATTTTGCCAGACCCTCATTCCTAGTCCTGGAGTCATTGCTTTGGTTTGGAGTTGGAAGAGTGGAGAGGTTCTCATTGGTTTATGGGGAAGAAGGACCTTCTGCACTAAACAAGCCTCTCCACCTGCTAGGGGGAGTTCAGCAACTTTGGTGCAGGGAGACTCCTGCAAATTTCAATTCTTTGGAGGGAAAATGAAAAGAATCAGTCCTGGTAAAGTAGAAAGGAGCCGGAGGAACTGGGTTCAAATCCTGTCTCCGTCATTGACTAGCTCTGAGGGAGCAGCTAGGTGGCACCTTAGTGAATAGTGCACCAGACCTGGAGTCAGGAAGACTCATCTTCCTGAGTTCAAGTCCAGTCTCAGGCACTTACTAGCTGTGTGACCCAGGGCAAGTCATTAAAATGAGCTGGGGAAAGAAATGGCAGACTATCCCAGTATCTTTGCCAAGAAAACCCCAAATGGGGTCACAGAGAGTCGACACGACTGAAAACAACAGCATGCCATGAGACTATGGAGAGGTCACTTTCCCCCATGAGCCCTAGCTTCTTCTTTTGTAAGATAAGAGCTGAACTGGATGATTGAGAAGGTCTCTTGGAGGTCAAAATCCCATGAAAGCAGAATGCTGTGAAGATCCAGGGGACACTGAGATGGAATTCTGCTGCTCCCCAGATTAGCTCTGTCATTTGGTGCTAGAGGGATCCGAAAGGCCATTGAGCTGACGCCCTCACTCACTCATGGCCCGGACGAGGAACTGGAAGCCCAGAAAGGGGAAGTCACATGCCCCAGGTAGAAGAGCTGGTTGAGGGCAGAGCCAAAAGTCCAGCCCAGGGCCCTTGCCTCCCAATCTGCTGCTCCTTCCACTGCACTTACCCTCTGTAAGCCTGAGCCTCAGTTTCCTTATCTGTCAAACGGCTATGGTAATACCCATAGCACTTCCCTCCTCAGGATCAAATGAAACCACATTAAGCATTAAAGCCCAGTAAGCATTAAAGGGCAATATAAATGTCATTTTACTACCATTACTATAATACAGGAGGCTACATGACCTAATGGATGCAGAGCTAGCCCCAGTGCCTAGAAGACCTAGTTTCGAGTATAACTTCTGACACATACTGGTGAGATGACCCTGGGCAAGTCACTTGACTCATCGGTGCTCCAGGAAATATTCCAAGGTTAGAAATCAGAGAAGGCCCTGAGCTGCCGAGTCCACCCCCTCTCCCAGCCTCCTCTCTCAAGTGCTATTATTGGTAGTTCTGCAAAGGTTGATGGATCTGAGAACTGAGTGCGGAGCCCTGCGGAGGGTACCTGGGCTTGTCTGTGCCCATCCTGGTCAGCACAGGATGGAAAACCCGATTCCCAGCAGAGCCATGGGACTGAGTATTAACCCTGTGATCAACTTACTTCCTGTACTGGGACACTCAGAATTCTTGAGAAACTCTTACCCAATCCAAGTGAGTGACAATTTTAGAAAACAGAGACCTTTGTTCTCTGATTCTATGCCCCTCCCCTTTCATGCTTCTTTGGAAGAGGCTAAAGTGGGGAACAAGGCAGAGCATGGGGTCTCCCCACACCCAGCAGCCAGTGGCTAAGCTAAAGTTACATAGATTGAACTTTACAGATGTTGTCCCAATGGTTCTTCCAGCCAGATGTTGCTGCTGCTTCTTCACCCCCCCCAGATAATGCAACTAATATCATTCTCCATGTGGGGGTGTGTTTACTATTCTAAGATCACATTAACATGAGTCATTCAATGAACTGCAATGTTTTGAAAGTGGCGTGTCTCACCATCTCCCAGAGTGGGATTTTTTCTGTGCCTGATGCCTTGATTGATAAGATGCTCCTATGACCATGACCTTTCTAGATGCGTGATCCAGAGGGTGTGGTTTGGGCCAGAAGCGGAGCAGAGGCTACCTTATCTGTGGGCATCACTGACAAATTATGCTCAGCAAATGACAGAGCATACTTGGCACAGGCCTCCTGCTTTGTGGGATGGTTGAGGGCTCAGGGAAGCTCTGGGGGTTGCTTTGAGCTTCTTGGATGGATTGGTATAGACCGAAACTGGGACCTGCCAAGGATGACTCCTTGGGTCCCTGTGGTTGTTGGATTGGAGGTGCAGAGCTGGGCTCCTGGCACAGCTGATAACCAGAAACACATGGCAGCCTCTAGCCTGTCCACTTAGAGTCTTGTAGACATAGCTAGAGCCTGGAAATCTGGTGAAGAGGGGACAAAAAGCTGAACTGTGCTCTTCACCCTCCTTAATCCTTCATCTCACTTCACAAATTTCAGAGCAGAGGAGCCAGAGGAGCTCCATCCATACAAAGTATCTACAAAAGGAAAAAGGTACAATAAAGCTTTGAAAAATCCTTCCAATTTTGGTAGGTTTGAGAGGAGCTCACTCAGCTTACCAAGTGGGGCCTCACATGAAACCAGCTGCAGAGGCTGGGCAGCGACCCTCTCTTCAAAGCCTTGTCTGTGCTTGGTTTTGGCTCTTTGCCCATTCTCGCCATCGATTGAGACAGTTGTGCAACTGGACCAACCAGAGATGCTAGTGAAGGACACTGTGATTTGGCACATGCCGTCCCTCTCGTCCCCTTGGAATGGGAACAGCTATCACTGGAGCATGGATAGCTGAGGGAAGGGAGAGGGGCAGAGGGCAGAGTAGTCATGTGTATCAGAGTGTACATTAGGAGACAGGACTTAGGACCAAAGAATCTAGAGCTGAAAGGGACCGGCTAGGACAGCCTCCTCAATTTACAGCTAGGGAAACTGAGACCAGAGAAAGGAAGTGGTTTGCCCAAGATCACACACGTAATCACATGTAAGGGGCAGATTCAGAATCTGAACCCAGATCCTCAAATCTCAATTCCAGTGCTATGGACACCAAAGTGAATTGATTTTTGGAAACAATTATATATGTTTTTTTAATCCAAAAACTGAGAAGGGACCAAAAGGAATGCCCTTAGATGGCAGAAGGAACTTTAAAATGAGGATGGGAGCTCAGGCTCATTTTTTTTCTTTTGCTACTGATTTTTATGAGTGTGTGTGTCTGTATTTAACCATTTAGACTCAGGTGATAGGTGGCTTTTAGCAGAGACCTGTTTCATAAGTGAAAAAAAGTTAGGACTGGCTGACAATGGTTGAGCACAGAGATTGGAGTTTAGGATGAGAAGGAGGAGGAAGAAGAAAAGGAGGAGGGGAGGAAGAGGAACAGGAGGGAGGAGGAGGGGGGAGGAAGGGGGGAAGAAGAAGAAGAGGAGGAGAAGGGAGGAGGAAGAGGAGGAGGGAGGAGGAAGAGGAGGAGGAAGAGGAGAAGGAAGAGGAGGAGGAGTGGGGAAGAAGAAGAGGAGGAGGAGGAGGAGGAAAAGGAGGAGGAGGAGGAGGAGGAGGAGGAGGAGGAGGAGGAGGAGGAGGAGGAGGAGGAGGAGGAAAAGGGCTGTCTTGAGGACACAGTGTTAGTAGGGCTTTCCTCCAGCAGCGTTCTTGTATTTCCTTCACTCTCTCTAACCCTGTAACTCCAGGCCATTTTAGGGCCTACGTACAGTATTAGAGATGGAAAGGACAAAATATTAATTATTAGCTAAAGAGGAACTTAGCCAAGAAAGCCAAAGGCCTGCTGCCATCCTCCCAGAGGCAGTGCCCATGAGGGGAGGAGCGCAGCCGCAGCGGAGGGGGCACCGAAGCATGGCTTCCATGCCAACACTCCTGAAGCTTTTCTTGGGAGATTGGGCTGACCACACTAGAACAGAAGCCTGGATCTGGAGCTGGATGGGACCTTATAGATTTCCCTTCTGGTCCCAGCTCTTCCCTTTGCATAGCTAGCATTTCTCTGGTGCTTCAGGGCTTAGCAAGTATTTTACAAATACGAGTCTCAGGGGATGGAGCACCAGGCCTGGAGGTAGGAAGACCTGAGTTCCAATCCACCCTCAGACCCTTGAGAGCTTTGTCACCCTAGGCAAAGGGTTTCTGTTTGCCTCAGTTTCCTCAACCGTAAAACAGAGATAATAATATCACCTGCATCCCAGAGTTCTTGTGAGGGTCCAGTAAGATAGACACACATTTATAGTTCTCTGCAAATGTTAGGGCACTATATAAACGCTTATTAATACATCAGGTCTTGCTCAAAGTTGGCTGTCAATCCCTCTTTAAGGTATTAGCTATTGAAGGTATGATCCCTCTCAGGGGGCATTTGCATTAAGATATAAAAAGAAAAAATGCCTTTCCAATCCAAAAGAATGAATCTCTAAGTTCCTCTGTATGTAAATGGGATGTTGGACTAGACGACTGAGTTTGCTTACAACTCTAAATCCGTGTCTCAGAAGTGCTATTCTAAGTAGTTAGAAGGCGCACTGATCAATCAGTGAGATGTTTCAGGACCAAGGCTTCTTCTCTGCACTTCTAGGTCATGCCCTGAGCAGGCCTCCCAAGCCTCCTGTTTTTTGAGGCCCTGCTCAGGATTGTTTGAGCACCTGCCGGACACCCCAGACTGGCTGCGTACTGGTTGTGTGACCCTGAGCGAGTCACCTCCCTCTCTGGGCCTAACAGCTCTAAGAGGACAGGGCCCTGAGGGCCTAAGGACCTTCTGACCTTCTGAGGCTGCCCCAAACACAAGAGATGCCGGACTCTGGCACATACACCAAGCCCCAGCTATCTCTTCACGTCAGGGGATGGAAGCCGTGGCCAGGCTGAATATCTTTCCCAGAGACACCTCAGTAAAATAGGGCAATAAGAAATACGCTCATCCAAGATAGTCTCGAGGACTAGGATGCCCAAACCACATTCTGGGTCAAGCTTTTGGAAATGAAGAGAATCCTGCTTTGGTTTGGGTCATCTTACCCGCCACAGTCTCAAAGCTGGACAGGTGGACTCAGTGCCTTGGTGGTGGGGAGGAAGGAAGCATCGGGAGTCGGGCACTAGGTCCGACCTCAGGCATATCATGGCCCCTCCACTGTCCTCAGTTTCCCTACCTCTAGAATGAGGGTTTGGGCCAGACGAATTCCGAGCCTCCCTCTGGCTCCAGTGGTCAGTTGGTTGTTTTAGGATCCAGAGACCATGCAGAGCAGGGGAGAGAGCTCCCTGGCCTGGACTCTGAGGCCGAACCCTGACATTTCCAAGCTGGGAGATCATGAGATAGTCACCAGACTCTTCGGGGTCTGTTTCCTCATCTGTAAAATGGTGATCACAGTGCTGGCACTTCCTGTCTCCCGGGGCTGTTTGGAGGAAGCCCCAAGGGCGGCAGCTGGGGGTGTGTGTGCGGGGGAGGGGGTGAGTGCTGACCACAGAGTCAAGACAGGCCTGGGTTCCAATCCTGTCTCCAGTCCTTACTGGTTGTGTGACCACGTGCAAGGCACCCAAGTGAGGGTGTCACTAACCTCCTCAGGGGACTGTCAAGGGTGAGAGTACTTCGAAGCCCTCTAGGTGCCAGACATGTGAGACTTAGGGTTACACATGGCCGGCTGATCTGCTGGCTAGGTGGCGCCTTGGACTGGAACCAGCTCCTTCCTCCTCTAGAGACCGTAGCTGATGGGCAGCTCACTTTTCAATAGCTTTACAGAATAAAGTTGACAAAGTACATTTCTCGCAGCAATATTGTGAAGTGCGAGTGTGCTGATAGACTAGAAGCTCCTTGAGGGCAGGGACTGCCCCAGGATGCAGAGAACACCAAGCATGGAAAGAGTGGCAGGCTCATCTCCCACTTCTGCCATTCACTAGCTGGGTGATCCCAACCTCCTCCCCTCTCCAGCCTCAGTTTCCTTTTCTGTTTAAGGAAGGCTGCAGAGGCCCCTTCTCGCTCTGGATCTCTGGCACCTAGCGGTACTTCATAAATGCTTATCCATGGATTGGGCCTAGTCTCCATTTTACAGGTGATTAAACCAAGGCTCAGAGAGAGGTAAGGTGGTGGAAGAGTTGATGGGGATCAGAGCAGGCACTTGCACTCTGGTCTGCTGCCTGGGGAACAGCACCAAGCAGCTCTGGACAAAGAGGCTGTGTGGCTCCCCTGAAGAGTTTCAGGGGGTGTGATTCCACAGCTGCCGGTCCCTGGAGCACATTTAACACCTTCAGTGGGGCTGGCAGTGGCAGGGTTGCCTTCCTGAGCCCCATTCATGGCTCATAAACCCTTCCTGGAAGCTTCTCTGGAGAGAGTGGAAAACACTTAGCCATGTCAGGAGCCTATTGCCTTAATGGTTAGGGTTCTTATCACAGGGTCCGTGAACTTGTTTGTTTGAATATTGTGTTTAGTCTGGTTCAGTATAATTGGTTTCCTTTGGCATCAATGTATTTTATTTTATGCATTTCAAAACATGATTCCTGGTCAGGGTCCTGAGGCTTCATCAGAGACTGACCTGCCTAGGTGTCCATGATACCGAAAAGGTGAAGGCCCCCTGCTCTAAAGTGACCCACAGAAAGATTCCTGTGACCAGCACCTTCCTGTTCCTGATTCTCTGTAAAGTGAGGAGGGGATTCCCAACACATTGTCCCAGCTGGGATCAGAGCATTGTGAGTCACAAGGTGGAGGCTGAGAAAAGGCAGGAGGCTGGAAATCAGGAGATTTGGCCTCTGGCTTTGGACACACCAGTGGGCTCTGAGACTTTGGCCAATCCTTTGCCTTCTCTGGGCCTCCATTCCCTGGTCTGAAAATGACGGGATTGAAAGAGATGGTCTCTTGGATTCCTTGGAGCCCAAAAACTGGGTTTAAGGGAACTTCTGGATCATCGAGTTCAAGACCCTCATTTACAGAGGAGTAAAGGAGGCCAGGGAAGAGAATTGATTGGCTTAAGCTTCCCAGGGGTAACGGGTGGTGAGCAGCCCCTGGAGGATCCTACCATGGAACTTCTCAGTCATCTAGTTCATTCCAGCAAGTGTTTATTAAACACCACTAGGCATCCAGGATACAAAGACAGGCACCAAGTCCTCTCCTCAAGGAGCTTATGTTCTATGGGGAGGAAACTAATCAGTATACGTAATGTAACATAAATCATTTTGGTTGGATTCGAATAATTCCCTGAAAATCCAGGGTCTGTCTATGTCTGAGAAGAGAGCACCAGAGGCCCAGGATGAGACAGGGAGATAAAAATGGGACACTCCCAATGTCAGCCTGATGCAAAGAGGAAACTAGGGGAAGGAAGTGTTCAGGCAATTACCCCAAGAGATAGCTGCCTCACCCACACAGCTATAATTACCCACAACAGTTGCAATGCAACAAAAAACACAAACAGCCTGAGCTGGCAAAGGCCCTGGCTCCTATTTATAACTGCCCAGGACCTATGAATAGCCTTGGGAGGCCCTCATTGAAACAGACCCCAAATTGGCAGTCTCGGCCATGCCAGGAAGACCTCTCTGGGTCCAAGATGACAGGCTGGGTAGAGGCGCTCCAAACCCCAAGGAGTTATCCAGCCTCAGACACTTACTAGGAGAGCTGCCTCTTGAAATTAATGGCCTTCTAGATTTCCTGGGCCAGCCAGACATGAACAAGATGTGCTGGGAGCCTGGAAGTCAACGGCTCCCCAACTCAGACTTGAAAATTATAGGGTGGGATAGGGAGGCGTGACAGATACAAGTCGTCATCAGCTTGGCCGGGCTATATTAGCTGAGGCAGGACAGTTAAGACTCCATCCAAAGCCCTCTGCTCTCTCCTTCTCTCCACTTTCTTTGTAATCTCATCAAGCCCGTACTTGGTGATTTCGTGATTTTATGATTTTCTCCATGCAGCTGAGGTCTAGATCTAGAGATCTTACCCAGATCTTTCTCCTGAATCCCAGCCTGGGACATGTCCCAGACAATTGAAACTCAGGATATCCAAAGGGGAGCATGTTCTACTTCCCCCAGACCCGTCACCCTTCCTATCTTCTCCATTTCTATTGAGTCCCCCATGTTCACAAACTCCAAGTCATCCCCAACCCTTCATTGTCTTTCTCCCCTCAAATACAATTGGTTACTAAGCATGGTCTCCTCTATCTCCATGATGTCTCTTGTGCCCATTCCCAGAACACCAGACTAAGAATCAGGGTCACTCTGTGACCTCCAGGACCAATCTCTACCTCAGACACTTATTAGCCATGTGACCTTGGGGAAGGCACTTGACCTTTATGGGCCTTAGTTTACTTTAATTTTGGGTTTTTTTTTCTCATTTCTAAAATGTGCAAGAGAACCTCGAAGGTCCCTTCTACCTCCAAATCAATTGTTTCTCAAGCTCAGTTTCTTCAGCCATAAAATACGGATAATAATAGCACAGCTATATGGTGCAAAGGATAGAGTACAGGGTCTGGAGTCAGGAAGACCTGAGTTCAAGTCTAGCCTCAGACACTTACTAGCTTGTGACTCTGGGCAAGTTACTTCATGCTGTTTGCCTCAGTTTCTTCATTTGGAAAAGGAAATGGCAAACCACTCCAGTATCTCTGCCAAGAAAACCCCAACTGGGGTCAAGAAGAGTCAGACATGAGTGAACAACAATAACCCAGGATTGTCATGTGCGAATCCAATGGCATAATAAGAACTAGCATTCACATAGTGCTTCTAAAATCTGATTTCATTTGATCATCAAAACAACCCTGGGGGTAGTGGTATTGCTACCTCCATTTTACAGACGCGAAAACCAAGGCAGGCCAAGACTAAATGACTTGTCCAGGGTCTCACAGCTCTGAGGCTGGATTCAAACTCAGGTCTTCCTGACTTGAGACCCCACCTAGCTGCCTCAATATGATATAGGTTAAGTGCCTGGGATGAAATTGGTGATGATAACAAAGGTCATCTCCTGAGACAGAAAGGGGTCATAATCTCTGTCCTCCAGTGGAATAAGTGCCCACACCTGAAGTACTCTAGTGAAATCCTTATTTATTGCCAATAATCAAGTTTAATCCGCATTATTGTCATTAACATTTTCTCTATCCCCTTCCTAAAACTAGACAATCCACAAAACAATAAACCAGCTGGATCCCTAGTGTTTGTTGATTGATTTCCAGGTATAAATGCTTCAGCTGAAAGCAGAATGAGAGACCCCAGAGGGATGGGAAGGGCTGCCTCCAGCCTACCGCCACTGCTCAGGAAGGGAAAGAAGGAGAGGTGATGTGACCTAATGGATAGACAACCAGCCCCAGGGTCTGGAAGACCTGTGTTTGAATCCTGCTTTGGACAGCTACCCACTTGGAAATTCTCTTAACCAGCAAGTGACCCAGACGATTCTCTGCCTCTATAAATTCTAGAGTAGTTGTGGATCTGTCTTGTAAAGGGAGTTTCCTCACAGGTCTGGACCAACAGAATAAAAAAGCCATCATTCATTGGGGGAAGAGAACTGAAGTTGGAATAGGTTGACCTGGGTTCAAATCCTGACTCAGTCAGTTGTTGGCTGCATGACTTCAGGCAAAACACTCAACCTTTCTGAAACTTGGTTTCCTCAGATGTAAAATGAGAGGATTGTGTTAGATTATAAATCCAGAGCTGAAGGGGATGCTAATGGTCATCTTCTTTCTGCTGGGAGAAACTGAGGCCCAGAGGGGTCAAGAGGATCAAAGGCACCCAAGTGGTGAGGCCTGGAGCCTACGACTCCAAATGCATTGTCCTTCCCATTGGGACTTCAGGTGACCTTGACAGTCCCTTGCAGTGAAATTCTCTGAGCATGCTGGCAATGGTTTGGAACAGTTCTATGAAAACCCACATTTTAGATGCATTGGAGTAGTGGATGATTAAAGTAATGCCTCCCCCCAAAAATAGGAATCTCTTGTCATGAAAATATTCCCTATTTTAAAAAATTATGGATTTTCATGCTCTAAATCACTCCTTCTCATATTAAATTAAATCTTCTTTCCCTCTTAGGTCATGGGAAAAATATTATTTGGGTGTGCACGTGCAGGGAAATACAGGCATGTGGCACTCCCTCCAAAGTAAGCCCAGTTTCTGACGTTGAATCTCCCCTCTCCCACCTCCAGAGGGGCCACAAAGCCATTTTAAGAAGGAAGGCCTATTGGGAAGTGGGAAATTGATCCTTTAGCATTAAGATACCGATGAGGTCTGGGCATCCACCCCAAGATGGTCAGTGACAGAGGAAAAGGTCCCATCTATATCAAAATGTTTAAAGTGACATTTTCTGAGGTAGCAGAGAACAAAATAGATGCCCATCATTTGGGGACTGGTTAAACAAAACATGGTCTTGGATTGTAATGGAATACTACCATTATTCCATAGTAAAGAAACCATGAACATAAGAAATTCAGAGAAATTCATAAAGACTTGTGTGAACTGATGCAGAGCAAAGTCAGAATCAAGAAAATCATTGCATAGTGACCACAATAATGCAAAATGAAACAACACTGGCAGATCCAAACTTCTGGTGGAGCAGTGACCAATTGGTACTTCTGACTGTTCAACATGAGCAGAGAAGGGGCAATATCCACATGGAAGGAGGCACATGGGTCAGATGTGGCCATGCCTGGTTATGTTCTGCTAAGCTGGACTTTGTCTCCCTTCAAGGCTCAGCTCAGCCATTACCTGAGTTCAGGCCACCCCTCTGACACAGTGGGCAACTCCCTTAACCTCCCTGGGACTCAGTTTCTTCATCTAGAAACTGGGGGAGTTGTTCTAGATGTGCTCCAAGGTCCCTTTCAGTTCTAGGTCCATGATTTTACCTCTTTTGAATGATCTTTCCTGATTTCTCTAGGATTCAATGCCCTCTGCTCCATCACTGTGTTGTTGGTTAGGGGGAGGGGCAGTGTTGGGTAGTCTGTATTTATTTATGTGTGAATACGTTGTATGTCACTAGCAGAATGTAAGCTTTTTGAGGGCAGGGATTGTCTTACTTTTATATTTGTTTTTCCAGTGCCCAGCACACAAGGAGTGCTTTATAAATGCTTGTTGACTGATTTTTAATTTAGTTATGCTATGTACCAGAAAGACAAAGACAAAAAATAGAACAGTCCTTGCCCTCAAGATGCTTATACTCTACAAGAGAAGCAACATGTTATAAAGAAGAGTACCAAAAGAGGCAGGGACTCCTGGAAAACAAGAGTGATAGAAAAAAGAGCACAGACCACACATTTATTTATTTTAAACAACCTTCCTTCAGTTCCTGGATTCAGCTACTCTTATCATACCATGCTGACTGGGTCCAATGAATGTGGATCTATCTGAAGACCCACCCAAGCCCCCTCGAGCCTCCTCCTAACCACAGAGTTGTTTTACTCTTTCTAAAGAGACAGAGAGGAGATGACTAACGTATGTATCATCAGTAAGATATAGTTAGAAAAAATCATTACTCCTCCCTGACACAGAACTGACCAGTGCGGAGTCAAACCAGAGGAAGGCCAAGAGCAAACCACAGTGCCCAGCCCCCCAGGAAGTCTTATCTGGTGCTCTCCAGTAAAATTATCCTGGGCCTCAAAACCTCTCCAGACTGAAATCACCCTGTCCCAAATAATGGTTCCCTTCAGTAAGACTGGAAGAGAACAGGTTTTTTGCTCCTATCGATGACAGAAGGCTGGCCCCTATCTGACAATTTGAACCCCCAAAGCAGAATAATTTTATATGTACATATATGTGTGTACACAGACACACAGACACACACAGACACACACACACGCACACACCTATTTGTGTCTAATGGTATCCATCTCTAGGGCAGGAGCGGGGAAGAAAAAAAAGGAGAAAAAAAGAAATTTACATGATAACTTTATTATATATTTAAAAGGAATAGCAAGTTGTACATAATAGACTTGTATTTTATTATATACTATGTTTTGGAAATGCTTGTTTCATTCCATAAATTAAAATTTTAATAAAAGAACTGGGTGTTCTTCCATCACTAAGCACCACCTTCTTTTGGGGACTCTCCTTGGTTTCCTCGATTGTCAGCCCCTTCTCATCCAAAGTTACTGTCTATTTTATACGCTGTGTGTATCTTGTAGCTAGTTATATATGTCCATGCTGTTTCCCATGGTAGAATGTGAGTTCTTTGGGGGCTCATACTATTTCACTTTTTGTTTTTATAACCCTGGTGCCTAGTAGGTTCTTTACACATAGTAGGCTCTCAACAAATGCTTGCTGATTGATTCATCCCAAAAACTCATGGTTGTGAGAGACTTCTGAGGTCAGCTAGGCCAACTCTTGTCTGATGGAGGATGCTCTCTCTTCAACATCTCTTCAAGCTTCTTCTGGAATACCCTCTGGCCGAGCAAGCTCTCCTGCTCCAGAGACCACCAATCCTACTTGAAGACAGTTCTTATGTTGAGAACAATTTCCCTTTCATTGAGCAGAAATCTGTTTTGGCACAACTTCTACATGATGATCCATGTTCTGCCCTCTGGAGCTAGGCAGAAGAAGTTGAATCCCTCTCTCATGGGATAACAGGCCAGAAACTGAAAGATAGTTGTCATATGATCCCTGAGTTTTTGCTTCTCCAGGAGATGCATCCCCAGTTCCTTGAATGAATCCCCCATGTGGCCTCATCCCAAGGCCTTTCTCATCCTGTTTTTCCTCCTCTGGATGTCTCATTGGCCTGTAAGAATTCAGAAAGAGAAATATAGAATCATTGATTTAGATCTAGGAGGGCCTTGGAGACCAATGAGTCCACCCCCTTTATTGCATGTATTAGGAAAATGAGGCACAGAGAGGTCATGGAATCACACAGGCTGTCTAAGGCAGGGTTTGAACCTAGACTCCACATCACTCCATTATGCTTCCTTCCATCCCCTCCAAGAGCAAGTGACATCATTACCTCTCATTGAACACGGACCATGTTTCTTTTCTTCATATTCACAGAAAACAGCAGGAGCATTGACTGCAAATATAGCGCATAACCATGTGCTTTGTCTAGAACAAGAGTTTCCTAAGTGGCGGTGACTAGAGAGTGGAAAAGACCCAGATCAGTTCTGTTTGTCCTCAGAATGTATTTGGAAATGTGGGGACATGGTGTCTGATGTCCTGAGAAGGGGCAGGACTTCCAAGGCACTAGTGAACTCTCTGTTCCTCCATTCTCTTCCTCTTCTTGGATTCTCCCTTCTTCCCCTCCCCTGCCTGAGTCACCTCCTGTTAGATCTGGAAGGGGTCTTTGAGTCCTTCTTCTCCACTCTGCTCCTCTCCCAGATGAAGAAACCAAAGCTCAGAGAGATAAAGTGACTCATGCCCTGAAGGGAGATCAGCTGATCACTTGGTGCCTCTTCTGCATCAGGTACCATGCTAGGTGCTGGGTATACCAGGTCACACAGGAAGGGGTCAGGCAGTGACAGTGTCTGAGAGCAAGTGGAAGCACATACTTCAGCAGCAGAGAACTCATGGAGGCCAAGTGGATGCTGAGGGGTAGTCACCCAAAGACAGGGGAAAGGTGACCCTTTGTGGTAGGGAGAAGTATTGGCTCTGGGTTCTAGAAGAGCATCAACCTCCAGAACCCAGGAGAGACCTACACCTGAAGGGACCGTGCTGGACTGAGAGTTGACTGTGTGCCTGATTATCAAGTTTGAGCCCACTCTCCCCTGGACTTGATGTATTGGTGGGGTGAAAAAGTTCAACTTGGGGGTCGAGGGGGAATGTTATACCTTTTCTTAGATATGAATAAATAAATAGACCCCTGTGTCTCCCTATCACCATTAGACTAAAATATAAATCTCCCTGCTAAGCTCTTCATAACCAGGGCCCAAGGAGTTTTATTGGTCATTACTCACCCATATGCTACTGTCCACTCAAACCAGCCTCCTCTCTCTCCCTCACATGTGATACTCAATTTCCCATCTCCATACTTTGCACTGGCCTTACTGAATGCCTGGAATGCATTGCCTACTCATCCTACTCAGAGCAGCCCTCTGTTCCTTCTGGATGCAGCTGGGTACCACCTTCTACCTTAAGCCTTTCCTGATCCTCAAGACTGCTGCTGCTCTCTCTCCCAAACTGCCTTGTATTCAGCTTCTTTGTATTTATTCACCTTCTTTTCGTCCCTTTCCCTCCAAATAGAATGTAAACTCACCCTGAGAGTAGCAATTGCTTGGTATCTGTACCCCTAGCTACCAGAACAGTGGCTGGCACATAGTAGGTGCTTAATAAAGGTGTGTTGATGAGGATGAAGATGATCTTACTTGAGTCTGTGAGGGAAGTCCTGTGACTTCGTTTTACAGGGGAGAAGACTGAGGCTTAGAGAGACTGTCGCTTGTTTTCCAAAGTCGGTGTCAGACACCAAGTCAAATGGACACCCTATTAAACTTCCATCTTCTAGCTTCTAGCCCATGGAGTGCTCTGTCCATCTACTGCTCCACTGTGCTGGGGGTGGGTGAGCTTTGAATCTCAGCCTGATGAACAGTGATAGTCTCTAAGGAGCTGCCTCCTCTCTGAGGCTTCCTTTTCTCTCCTTGACTTCCATTTTCCTAGGGGCTGGAGAAATCAGCAAGTCATTTGGCTTCCTGCTCTTTCCTTTTCTGCTCCTCTTGGACTGCAAACTGAATGCACATCTGGGGAAAGACTTAATGTAAACACAAGCAGAGGCGTTGAGAATATCCTGGGCAAATTGAAAGTAAGATTTGCCATGGACAAACCACCATGTGCTTAAAGATGGGCCTATATTTACACATGCATGAATCAATTGACCTTTCCTCCTGGGACTGCCATATATAGGAATGAATGCCACATGAGGTCAGTTGCCCAGGCATTGATTCAGTCACATGAGGAGGATGCCATATTTGCAAAGAGCAGCCATAGGCTTAAAGGAAGAAAGACTGGAGTGAATTCCAGCTCTGACCCTTAAAGGCTGTGTCCCTATGGACATGCCCCTTCACCTCTCCGAGACTCAGTTTCCTCGTCTGCCAAAGAGGACAACAATCTCTACTTCCCAGGGTGACTGCCTGAAGGTGCTCTGTAAATACCAGGGGACTGAATTGTCTTCGGACTTCACAAATCATAGGGAAGAGTACAAAATCGATTTCCTGATTTAGGCTGATTCCCACCAGGGAAATCACATGCTCTGGAGACCCCCAGTTGTCACTGGTGAGTAGAGAGTGGAGAAATAAAAATCCCAAGATCTCTGAGTGGGAGCAGGTAGCCAGGCTTGAACAGGAATGCCCTTGACTGCAGAGGCTGGCCAGCGACAGGTGGCCCATGACACTCCTGGGCCAGATTAAAATGTAGCTGGACGTTATTTAACAAGGTAAATAAAATACAACCAAACAAAATGAGGTCAATACGACACCCCCAAAGTTCCTTTTGTCCAGATCAGTGGTGCCAGGTTCTATGTGAGCTTGACCTCGCTACTCTACTGGCTCCTTTATGGGGTCTTCCTTAGCTACTCCTGTCATTCTAATCTCTCCACCTCTGAGCTCCCAGGCCACTCTCACTGCCTATCAAAAAGGTACTTCTCACCAAAGGTCATTCAGAATGAAAGGAGTAAGGATGAAATGTTCAATCCAAGGTCATTCATTCATTCAACAAGCATTGATTAAGGGTCCACTCTATACAAAACACTGTGCTAGATACTAGGGCTGATACAAAGTTTATTTAAAACGTAGCCCCTGTCCTCATGGAGATTGGAGTCTAGTAGAGGAATATGAAAGGTCACTATGATACAAAACAATCAACAAACAAACAAGTATTTGTTAAGCACCTACTGTGTGCCAGGCATTTTGCCAGGCACTGGGAATACAAATTCAAGGAATGAAACAGCCCATATTGGCAAGGACATTACGTTCTCATGGAGGAGAGAAGTACATCTAAAAATATATTCATTGTAAATATAAACACACACGCATCCGTGCACAAACACACATATACCAAATAGTCAAATCCAAGGTATTTTGAGAATGTAGTAGTAGTTGGGGAGGAGAGGAATCAGGAAAGATTTCATGCATAAGATGATGCCTGAGCTGTATTCTGCAGAAGAAGGTACATTAAAGATGTGCAAAGAGGTATGATGAGGTGGGAGACAGAATGATTGGAAGATCAGAAAGTCCATTTGGCTGGATTGCACAGGGTGGAAGGGGGAGGGATGTCCAATGAGGCCTAATATATAGTTGACCCCAGGTTGGGTAGGATTATAAAAGCTAAAGAGAGGAGTTTCTATTTGATCCTGGAGGCAAGTGAGCCCCACTGGAAATGGTCAAGTAGGGGAGTCACATGGTATTGCCATGACCCTTCCTCTCTTTGCCCAGTCTGTCTCCCCTACACTCATTTCCCTAGCATCTCCGTGGTGTGCTCTTGGGTGTGTGTCATGATTATTTCAAATGGATGCTGGAAAGCAGCTCCACATTTCCAAGCAGGGATTCTTGAGTGTCAGTGGGAGGGAGATGTTTGGTGGGGGTCTTGGCTACTCTTCTTCAGTACCAGGAAGAGCACTGGAGGAAGATTTTGCAGCTCTCTTTGGTCACTCCTCTTCCTTCTTCTGGCCACCTCCTTCCCTTTCTTCAGAGGTCACATCCCATTCTAGGTCATGGTCCCCAGGAATGAGTTAGCTCAGGGGTGGGGAACCTGGGGCCATGAGGCCATATGTGGCCCTCTCAGTAGTCAAGTGTGGCCCTTTGACTGAATGCAAATTTCACAGAATAAATCCCCTTAATAAGGTTTCCCATCCCTGGGCTAGCTGATAAAGCCACCCCCTTCCCAGGGATATTTATATTTTACAGAGGACCCAAAAATTGTCTTTTGGGTCATGAAAGCGTTGTGAAGGGTCTGTAATGGCATTCCAAGTGTTAAAACATGTCTGTAGGTGAATTATTTTTGAGTTCTGCCAGCTCACCTGGCATCTCTTAGCCATACCTTCTCTATTTGGCCTCCCTATGAAGCTGGCCCAAGCACTTGCTCTGTGACCAAGTTGGATGCAGGCTAGTTACCCTGGCACTTCCTCTCTGAGTCCAGTTCTTGGCATTTGATGTGTCTCTGGTGAGTTACTCAAGGGATAGAACCAGCCATGGATGGCATGAGCTTCCATGTTTTGAACTCACTCTAGTATTGCCTTCCCAAGATGCAGGAGGAAGCTAAGGAAGTCCAGGAGCCTTGTAGTCACGATTACTCAAGAGCTTACCACCAAGGCAGTGCAGCCTAGCAGCAAACACAGAGGCTGCTGTCCTACAGGCCCTGGCCCAATTCGGACCTCTGCTTGTGGAGTGTTGCAGCCCAGGTCTGGCCATTCAGGAGCAAACAAGGATGTAGAAAGGATATGCTGCTTAGGAAATGAGACCTAGAAAGAAAAAAAAGAACCCCGTTCCCACTCACCAGAGTATATTCATAGTTGGAGAGAAACTGTTCTGCTAACTATAACCCAAACAAACAAACGAAACAGAAAAAGGCAAAACCAAGTCCCTTTCCCTCTCAAAGTCCCAGTTTCCCCATTGGTAAAATGAGAGATTTGACTAGATCACTAAGGTCTCTCCTGCTTCTCTATCTATAGGCCTATGTGTTAGAGGCCTCCTTCTGTGGCCAAGTCCCTTCTCTTCTCTAGCCTTCATTTTCCCCTGCTCTAAAGTGGGTAAACCCACTGATCTCTAAGATCCTTTCCAGGCATAAATATGACAATCTCATGCCCTAACACTTGGAGTTCTTTTAAAGTAGAAAAGACTGCCTCTGGAGAGTGTGGATTCTCTCTCCCCAAAGGGTTTCAAACAAAGACAAGGGCACCACTCCTTGGAAATCTTGCAGAGAAGATTCTCATTTCTATGGAGGTTAGGCCAGAGCATGTCCAAGGTGTCTCTGGCTCTGAAATTCTGTGCTTCTGGGATCGTACTCTAGAGGTACAGGGGCACTTGATTTCACTGAAAGTTCTTTACAAATCTGGTTTCTGTCGCTCAATTTTAAAATCTTGCCTTGGGGATGTTTTTCACTATATAAAGGAAGCATCCCTTCCTTTGAAAGATCACTTCTTAGTTTATCTATTTGGGAAGTTTGGGTTTTTGTTCATGAGACTTCCTTAAAATGAGACCCACCTGAATGAAATCTCAAAGCATTCAGAAATTCAATCCAACAAGCATTTATGAAATGCCTGCTTTGCCAAAGACAGTGTGCTAATCTCTGGGGAAGTGGATTGAGAAAATGAAAATAAAATGGTCCCGGCTGTCAAGGAATTTACATTCTTCTGGGAGAAACACTTCGGGTGTATCTTTTGATCACCAAGCCACTGAAATTCTGGAGGTAGAAGGTCCTAGTAGAATTTCAGAAGCCATGCTCTTGGAGTCAGGAAAACCTAGATTCAAATCCCACCTCTGATACTGTGTGACCTAGGGCAAGTCACTTAAGCTTTCTGAGCCTCTTTTCCTCAATCTGTAAAATGAGGGAGTTGTTAGGACCACTTGGATTTACAAGTGAATTTAATTCAATATTCAAAGACCAACTTATTCTAATATTATAAGTGTTGTTTACAAAAATAGGGAAATAAGGGATCCTATCAAATGTCTTCTGTGAGATACACTTGATACCTAAACCAGGGAGAGATATAGTAGAGAGAGAAAACTAGAGACCAATATCTATAATTAATATTGATGCAAAAATATAAAATAAAAATTAATAAAGAGGCTATAACAATATATTTAAAAGATCATACACTATAACTAAGTTGGATTTATACTAGGAATTCAGGGTTGATCCAACGTTACAACAAATACAAATATACCATATTGATAACAAAAACAAAATCACCTGATTACGTGCAGGAAAAGTTTTTGACAAAGTACTATATCCTTTTATGTTAAAAAAAAAGAATAAATACACTGTTTCTTAACATAGTGAATAGTGTCTATCTAAAACCAAGAATCAGCATAATCTATAATGGAAAAGTGCTAGAAGTTTTTCTAACAAGGTCTGTGGTAAAGCAAGAATTTTTAGTATTTCCACTATTACTTTATATAATCCTTAAAATGCTAGCTATAACAGTAAGGCAAGAAGAAATCAAGTGAAGAAATACTCATAGTCAAAGAGCAAATGTTTTCATTTTGTTATGGGTGAGATGAAGGGTTACTCAGAGTATCCTAGACTTTCAACTAAACAATGAATAGAAACAACACCCTCAGCAAATAGCAAGATATAAAATAAGTCCATAAAAATTGTCGGTCTTTCTGTATATTACCAACAAACCCAGCAGGAAATGATAGCTAAAGAGACTCCTAACTACAAAATGTGCAAAACATCTGGGAGTTAAGCTACAGAGACACACTCAGGAGTCACATGAATATAATAACACATAACCCTCTATAGAAATAAACGAAGAATTGGAGAAATGCTCATGCTTGGGCTGTGCCAGTATAATAAAAACGACAATACTGCCTAAATTAGTTTTCAGATTCAGTACCATACCAATCAAAGTATGAAAGGTCTCCTTCGTGAAATAGGAAAAAAATAATGAAATTCATCCATGGGAATAAAAGTTCAAGAATCTCAAGGAAAATAATGAAAAAAAAAGGAAGCAAGGGACCCTAGCAGTACCAGATCGCAAACTAAGCAGAAATCATTAAAACTGTTTGGTACTAGTTACACTAGACAAAAGTTGGTCAGTGGAGCAGGTTAGGTACACGAGACTCAGATGCAATTGTATCCAACAGCATGATGCTCAACAAACTTAAGGACACCAATTATCAGGATAATGACTCACCATTTAACAAAAACTCCCAGGAAAACTGGAAAGCATTCTGACAGAAATTAGGTATGGACTAACATGCCTTATACCACAATAAGTTCAAAGAAATCCATGACCTAAATATAAAAGGTCATGTAATAGACAGATTAGCTGAGCTAGAAAGAACGATGCCTTTCACAACTGTGTGTAGGGAAGGTTTCTTGACCAAACAAGGGATAGAGAAAATCATAGGGGAAAAATGGAAAATTTTGATTATCTAATATTGAAAAGTTTTTGCACAGTCAATGAAATTCAAGTTACATGAGAAATAGTCAGCTGGGACAATTCTTTGCAACAAATTTAACTGATAAAGGTTTTATATCAAGATATATATAAATAGCATATATTCACCAAATAGATAAATGGTTAAAGGATTTAAACAGATTTTTTTTCTGAAAAAAAAGAAAGCCAAGCTATCACTGTGGGGGGGAAATGCTCCAAATTATTAATAAGAGAAACAAAAATGAAAATAGCTCTGAGACACCACCTCATACCCAACAGATTGACAAAGATGACCAAAAAAGGAGACTAGCAATTGTTGGGAGAAGCTGTGGAAGGTGCCCTAATGCCGTTGCTGGAGGTGTGAATTGATAGAAACATTCTAGAAAGCAATTTGAAACCATATACAGAAAGCAAGTGAACTGTGAGTACCTTTTGACCCAGCAATAATGCCGTCAGTCATATGCAATAAAGATGTAAAAGAGAGAGGAAAAGGACCCATATGTACAAAAGTATCTGTAGTAGGTCTTTTTGTTGTAGCAAAGAACCAGAAATAAAATGGGTGCTCATTGGTGGTGGAATGACTGAAAAAGTTATAATACATGAATGTAACAGAATATTGTAAGAAATGGTGAGAGGGATGGATTCAGAGACACCTAAGAGGATTTGTATAAACTGATGCAGAGGGAAATGACTAGAAACAAAACAATTTATATTATTATTACAATATTGCAAAGGAGACAACTGTGAAAGACCTAGAGACTCTGATCAATGTCTTAATCAATCCTAACTCCAGAAACTGATGAGGAATCATGCTTCCCAAACTCTGGGCAGGGAGGGGATGGGCCAGAGGTAAGGAAGAAGGCATGCATTTTCAGATTTGGCCAGTGTTTAGACCGTTTTGATTACACTTCTTACAAGCATGGACTTCCGATGGAGAGGGGAGTAGGAATGGAGAGAGGAAAGGCAAACTGAAAATACCCAAAAGAAGAGGAAGAAAAGAGCATTGAGAATTTTGTTGTTTTTTTAAACACAGTAGAGATCAGAAGGAAGTTCAGAAGGAGACACAAACAAGCAGACCACCTTGTTTTCTCAGTAAAACAAAACAAAACAAAACAAAAACCAAGTAGTCCAGTATTGTGACTACTATGTTAAATTCAAAATATACTTTAGGAAACCTCAACATATGTACGTTTTAGAGATTGTGGTTTCATATACAGTACTCTTTTTCTGTTCTTTTTTTTAATGCATGCATATAAGGAAATGTTTATACGGCTGTTTACCAAGTTCCTAATAAGAAAAACTAAAATAAATAAAATGAGGGAGTTGGATAAGCTGGCTTCTCACATCTCTTCTGGTTGTAGACAAAGCGCTCAGCAGTGCCTGGCCCATAGTAGGCACTTTATAAATGTTTATTCCCTCTTCCCTCCTTCTAGATCTGTAGTTTTATGTTTTCCTCTGGCCTGCCCTGCCAAGTTTTCCTCCTTCTAGGCCCTTCGGTAAAAGCAGAACCCTCCCCCAGACAGAGCCCCAAGCACCTTGGAAAGTTCTCCTTTCACTTTGTGTTAAGTGGAAATGATGGAGCAACTTAGCAAAAGAATCCTTGATGCATTTCCTTCCTGGTCTGAGTGTTCCTGCCCTAAGAAAGGACTGGAGTGATCCCTGTGAATCCAGCCTTGAAGTGAGTGCTTGGAGGGCAGATAGGGACCGATAACAGCTGCAGGAAGGCATTTGCCCTGAGGCACGTATCGATCTCCTCACTGTCTGCCCAGCCAAGGGCAATGCTGTTGAGAAGGGTGTCCAAAGTATGGGAGGGGGCATGGCCAGACAACCTGCTCAGAGCCCCTCATGGACTGGCTATATACCCAGTCTTTGCCTAGGGACAGCACCCATCCCACCCCCATTTCCACCTTCTGTGTAGCTAAGACTGCTCCATGAGGTGTGCAGAGCCAGGCTAGTTCTCACAAAGGATCCTACTTCTGACTCAAGTCTGTTGTTCATTCATTCACTCATTTAGCAAACATTTATTAGCATTATGTATTTACCTAAAGCATGTATTAGTTGTTAGGGCACTTAAACTGTAATTTTTAAGTATTGGGAATTCCCAGTGTGGAAAGTCTCTTCTCCGATAATAATGCTAGCCAACATTTACGAAGCACTTTAAGCTTTGCAAAGCATTTTACATATATTATCTCATTTGAGCTTCATAACAACCGTTTGAGGTAGGTGTACCGTTTTACAGATGAGGAACCTGAGGGTAGGAAAGATTAAGTGACTTTCCCAGGGTCACACAATTACCAATTATCTGAGTCAGGACTCAAACAGAGGCCTTCCTGACTCCAAGTGCAGCATTTTGCCCCCTGTGCCAACAAGTTGCCTGATCAATAATCCATATTGCCAATTTCTCCATAACTGATGGTGTTAGGGAATTACATGGGGTACCAAGAAGTTAGTTGACTAGACAAGGTTACAGTTCTAGTATATGTCAGAGAGAAGGCTTAAACATGGCACTAATCCACTTTTTAGTCACTATGGCATGGAGCCTTATAATGGGGGAATAGAAAGATAAAAAATGACAGTCAGTAACATTGTGGATTTCCTTCTATCAAGCAACTTAGAGCCAAATGAATACATAAGACATTATGTGTGTATATGTCAGTGTGTGTGTGTATACACACATATATACATATATCTTCACACACATACGTGTGTATGTATGTGTGTATCTGAAAAATCCAAGGTCGAATGTAATAAAGACAAAACAGAAGCCCAATCAAAATGCTTTCTAAAACTGTGAGAAGGAAAGATTGATCGAGGGAACTGAAGTTGTTCATCCTAAAGAAGGGAGACATGATAGCTGTCTTCAGGCATTTGAAAGGGTTTCTTTTGAAGAGAAATCTGACATTTTCTAATTAGCTCCAGAACATAGAATTAAGAACAGTGGTTAGAAGTTGCAAAGAGACAAAACTAGACATAACGTCAGGAAAAATTTCCTAGCAAATTAGAGATTTCTAAGTGAAATGGGCATTCTAGAGATTCTCCAAGAAAAGGTTGCATGGTCATTTGTTAAAAATGTGGTGATAGATATTCTAGAAGGGGTTGGTATGAGTGGGACTAGAGGTCCTTTCCAACCACGGAAACTTGGGATCCTGTGACCTTCAGTTTGACGGTAATCAGGTGAAGGAAGGGCTCATAGAAAAGGTGGCACCTGGGCTGGCCCCTGCATAAAGAGATGAGTGTCAGCAGGTGAAGGTTCCAAGAGAAACTGAGCCAATCAAGGTTGAGTCTACTGAGCAGGGAGGAGAATGTAAGACCACAGAAAGTGGGAGCTGATAGTGTGGTGATAGTACTGGCTGGAATCAATCAGTTAACAAGCATTTATTAAATACCTACTATGTGCTCAGCCCCATGTGTTGGAATAGCCTGGCTATTCCAGCCACTGCCAAGATGCTGACACAGCTATTCATCCATCTATCTATCCATCCATCCATCCAGCCAGCCACCCGTCCGTCCATTCATCCATTCATCCGTCCATCCGTCCATCTTCTCATCCATCTATCTATCCATTCATCCATCCATCTGTCCATCCATCCATCCATCCATCCATCCATCTATCTATCCAGCCACCCATCCATTCATCCATCCACTTAGTCTTTCCTTCATTCAACAAACAATTATTAAGTACCTACTGTCTGCCAGGCACTGTGCTCAGTACTAGGTTCACAAAGACAAAGCCCTTATCCTTGGAAAGCTTACAGTCTAGCTGGTGGAGACAGCTTTTACAGATATAGTTATATATAAAATAGGTATAAGATAATTTGGGGTGGGGGAAGGGGAGTGATGTTGGAAGGCAATAGCATCTGGGAGGATCAAGGAAGGCCATGTGTAGTAATTTGTTCTTGAGATTAGTCTTAAAGGAAACCAGGGATTCCAAGAGGCCGAGGTGAGGAGAGAGGGCATTCCAGGCATGGAGGACAGAGGGTTCAAAGGCATGGTGGTGGGAGATGGAGTGCTGACTATGAAGGATAGTAAGAAGGCCAGTTTGGTTGGGCCATTCTGGGCCTGAAGAGGAGTCATAAGACTAGAAAGGTAGGTTGTAGAATATGCAAATGTAGAATGTAGAATGTAGAAAATATGAAGGAAAGTTGAACAAAATAAAACTCGAAAGTTAGATTAGAACCAGATTGTGAGGGGCCTTAAATGTCAAGCTATGGGGTTTGTATTTTATCCTAGGAGCCCCCAAGAGTTTTTGAGCAGACTAATGGGGACAGGCTGGGTTCATGTGGCAGCTGTACTCAGGACAGATTGCAGAGACCAGGGGTCTGGTAGGAAGCTATTACAACTGCAGCATGTATGTGGTCTGGCTGTCTCCCAGACCCAGGCCTGCTATATCTCCCCCTTGAAGATTGGGATGGCTCTTGTCTCTTCCATCAGTTTGAGCCACCACTGGCTGGCTTCCTTTTGTTTATCAGGGGCCAGTGACTAGTCCTCTAGTTCTATTTTACCATCTCACATTGGATTCACTTTTACAAATGATATTGACTTCAGAGAAACAGCCAGAACAAATGTACCTTTGGCCAACACCTCCCCAACCTACATCAGTCTCTGGGGGAGTAGGCTCAAAACTTAGCTCGGTTCTGACATAGTGTTAGTCCCCACAAATCCACGACCAGCTGTGGCATGACTGCAGATGAATCCTCACTTCAGCTTTCACTGACAGGGGTCTAGAAGGTCAGTCCTTGCATCTCAGGGTGTTGATTCTTCATTGACAGCCAACCTATCCTGGAATGCTTGGGCACCAAGACAGCCATCCATATATCCACCCATCTCTTCTTCCTCCTCTCATTTCCCCTTCCTTTCTCTCACTCTCATTCTTCTTCTCTCCCTTCTCTTTCTCTCTCTCTCTCTCTCTCTCTCTCTCTCTCTCTCTCTCTCTTCTCTCTCTCTCTCTTTCCTCCCTCCTTTCCTTTTTTCTTTCCTTCTTCTTCAATCACTTATTATATATTTACTATGCACCAGACATTGTACTAGGTGATGGAGATAAAACATAAAAACCAAAGTACCCAGCACACAGTAGGTACTTTAATCATTGCTTTTTAACTAACTGATTCTACCTCAAGAAGTTAAGGTTCTATTTGAAGAAGACAATGTGTAAATACAGACAAGTAACTGCAATACATACATGAAGTAATGGGGTGGGGGGAATGGTGCCAGCACCTGGGGGAATCAGGAATCTGGCAAGAGGGAGCACTTGAGCTGACCCTGAAGAAAGTCAAGGATTCTGAGGAGGGACGCAGGAGACCATTCTAAACATGGTGGCCAATGAAAGCCTGGAGATGGGAGATGGCTGGAACATGGAGTGCTAGTTGCAAAGGTGGTTGATGTGCAGTCAGCCTTGCAAGGTAAATGGGGGCCAGGTGGTGAAGGGCTTTAAATGGCGAATGAAGGGGGTTGTATTTTATCCTAGAGGCAACAGAGGGGGCCATTTGAACTTCTTAAGCATGGGTGTGTCGGCCAAGTGGAGGCTGAAGACCAAACTCAGAGTCAGTGTACCTGGATTTTGATTCTGGTTTTACCCTCCAGATGCTGTGTGACCTTGTGCAGGTCCCTTTTCTTTGGTTTCCTTACCTGTCAAATAGGTATCATAATGAACGTCCCTCCCTGGACTCATGGGTATAGGAGGATAAATAAGGTATTATGTGAAAATGCCTTGGGCTCTTCATCAGAAATGTAACAAAAGCCCCGTGGTGTAACAGTCATTAAATTCAATTGTGATTCACTGTGTCCTCAAAATGAAATACGGAAAAGACATGAAGAAGAGGGGGAAAGAAAGAGACATCTGGGGGACCCAATCCCAGGAGATATTTGCAAGTGAGAGAAAATCCTAATCATTTTTCAACAGAACTGACAAATGAATGGCCACCTCTAGCCAGCAGCTCCTGCTTGTTTTAGTTGGGTTCTGAAAGCCTGTCATTTCCATGAGAAGGAACTAAGTCTTGGATTTTCAACTTTGGCTTTGTGATGGCACCGCTGGAGAGAAGGAAATTTGCCCACCCCCTCCGAAGTCTTGGTGAGCCATTGCCCCGGCCTGCCCATTTAGCCCAAGGCACCTAGAATCAGGAAGAAGAGAGTGTTTAAACACCCCATTGGACATTTACTAGCTGTGCAGCCTTGGGAAAGTCTCTTACCCTCTCTGAGCCTTGGTTTGCTCCTCTGTGAAACAGGGATAATAATACCTATGGCATCTACCTAACAGGGTTGTGTCTAAAGCATTTAAAAGCTCTGACATCACCTCCTATCATCTCCCCACGGCCCTGCCCTCCGACCATCTGTAGCTCACCAGCACCTTGGAGCTCCCCTCCGACTCCCCTCCCTTTGGTGGCTGGGTGCTTTTGCCTTATTTGGCTAGGGCCCCGGCCTTGCCTCTGCCCACTTTCCCTTCGTGTGTTTCTCCCCCAGCGTTGGGATGTGAGCTCTTTGGGGGAGGAGCTGTTCTGCTTGCTTGTAGGCACGTCCCCAACGCTTGGCCCACTTCCTGATCCATAGCTTTCTTCCTGCATGCTCAAAGAAGACCTGTGACATCCTGATGTTGGGTTCAAGGTACAGTGCCCCGGAGTAGGGCTGATCAGACCAATACGAAGAAGCCGTTCCAACATTTGGGCTGTTGATGTCTCTAGATCTGGGCAGCTCGTGTTTCCTTGGTGCTGTTGTGATTCTGCTTTGCTCACAGAGCGCAGCCCCTTCTTTGATGGGGGCGCATCGAGCTGCGCGGTCCAGTGCCAGGGTCTCCCGTGTCTCGCAATCGATTCCAAAGTTCTTCAGAGACACCTTGAGAGTATCCTTGTATCACTTCTTCTGATCTCTGTGTGAGCACTTCCCTTATGTGAATTCTCATATGGTCTGTCAGGCAAACGTATGGTTTGGCCTTTGAACAATGTGGCCAGCCAATCGGAGTTGGGCTCCCTGTGTCAGAGTTTGAATGCTTTGCGATTGGGGTCAAGAAAGGACCTCAGCGTCTGGCGCCTTATCCTGCCGGCTGATCTTCAGGATCTTCCTAAGACAATTCAAATGGAAGTGATTCGGTGTCCTGGCAGGGCTCTGGTACCCTGTCCACATTTCATAGATATACAACAATGAGGTCAGCACCACAGCTCTGTAGATCTTCAGTTTGCCAAGCAGCCTAATACATCTTCTTTTCCACTCTTTCTTTTGGGGCCTCCCAAATGCTGAGCTAGCCTTCGACAACCTCATCGTCTATGAGTGCATCCCTGGAAAGTATACGGCCGAGATAAGTGAACAGCATTCAGAATTTCTGCATTTGCTGTACCCGAGGGTTCTACACATGGATGGTATGGTGCTGACTGGTGGAGAACCTCTGTTTTCTTGGTGTTAATTGTCAGGCCAAAATGAGCACAAGCCGCAGAGAATCGATCCATACTCGGCTGCGTCGCAGCTTCAGAGACTGCATTGAGTGCATGATTATCTGCAGACAAAGGTGGGCACCACCTCTGCCTCCACTTTGCCTGGAACTCGATAGATGCTTTATTCATATCTAGCCAATATAAATTTCAGTAGTTTATTATTATTATTATTATTTTCTTCTCTTTCTGTTCATTGGCGTTCTTATAGAAATGGCCTGGGGACAAACTGCTAATCGGCTATTGTTCTCTCGTGTTTATTGCATGGCAAATTGTTGGGCTGCTGGGTATAATTGAATGAAAATGTTGATGCATAAGCTCATCTTCTATAGGCCCTCTGAAAGCTTCTGCAACGCCACCATGGTAGGAGAGAAGATGTGTGATGGTTTGGATTCTGCGCAGTAGATCTCTACTTTGAGAGCTTTTCATTCCACGTGACTGGGAGGCTATGAGTCTTCAGTGTAGTGATGTCTTCCTATGGGAAACACGCTTTTACCATTTTGTGGATTCGTCTTCTGTCCTGAGATGGTGGGGGACAGTTTTGTTTGGGGTAATGTTGCCGTTCCAGGATGACAGGTTGTAGTTGGTTTTGTTGATTTCTCAGGAATATTTTGACTTTACATTTGCATTAAGGGACTTTGACTGGGGCAGCTAGGTGGTGCAGTGAGCAGAGCACTGGCTCTGGAGTCAGGAGGACCTGAGTTCAAATTTGACCTCAGACACTGGACAAATGTACTAGCTGTGTGACCTTGGGCAAGTCACTTAACCCCAATTGCCCTGCCTTCCCCCCTCCAAAAAAAAAAAGAGACTTTGACTTCTCTTGGTTCATGAAGAATAGCACTGGTTTTTGATTTACATGCTCAACAAAATCTTTCTAGTTATTCCATGGGGGCTAAATTTGTGTGCTTACTATTACTGTTGTGATTTTATTGTTCATAATATCATTATGGAAACTTCAAAGTGGTGCATTGGGAGGAGAGGTGGATTTATAAACATAGAGCACAGGGTTGCATTCTGGCTTGGCCAGATACACTTGTGGTGACCTTGGGTAAGCCCCTTCAACTCTCTTGACCTCCGGAATGGTGATCTCCCTCTCCCTCTCTCTCTTCATCTCCCTCTCCCTGTCTTTGTCCTTATCCCGCTCCCTTTTCCTCTCCTTTTCCCCTTCCCTCTCCCCATCCTCCTCCCCTTCCCCTCTCCTTCCTTCTCTGCTCCCTCTCCCTCTCCCTTTTCCTCTTCCTCCCTCACTATTTTCTTTATTCAATTATGTCCAAGAAAGATTTATCAAGGAACCAGATCAACTTGGAATATGTTACCAGAAGCATTAAGTAGTATTTGAAAGAGTGCATCTCTTTTCAAAAAATGTATTTAGAAGTGATTGTCTTGAAGACTGCCATAACTGATGACCTATTTACTCTTTGGTCATTGCTTTCTCCTTCATATGCAGGATACTGTGCTGAATGCTGGGCTCCATCAAGTGATGTCTCCCTACTTTCACATGATGAAAGGTTAGAGTGAGAAGAAACTTTGGAAATAACCTAGTCTCACAACCTGATTTTGCTGAGGAAGAAACTGACGCTCAGAGAAGGTAGGGAAGATGAACGTAATTTGAAAGTGACCTATTACTTTTGAGTCATCAGCTCAGGCATCATTTATTTGTTTTTTTGGAAACAGGATTGTAACAGATGAATTCAAATTCAACTAACATCCTTCAGTGCCTTTTGTGATCAATGACTCACAGACATGGAACAACATAGGGATGGCTGAGTCCAAGAGGCATGCAGATCCCAAAGAATGGAAAGTGAACATCACCCAGGATGCAATGGGGAGGTACGTGGCAGGTGTGACTAATAAGTAAACATTACAAACAGGAATTCTGAAGGAGAACCAGGGTGAAGTATGACATCAAAGAACTGCGTGGTGAGAGAAGCAGTGGAGAGTGTTGGGGTTTGGACGGAGAGAACTCAGGTTTGAATCCCAGCTCTGATACCCATTAACTGTGAGTTCTTGGATAACACACTTAGCCTCAGTGCCACAGTTACTTATTTTAAAGGAGGGATAGGAAGGAAACAGTCTCTAAAGTCTCTTCCAGTTTGAAATCCATGGTTGTAGGATAACCACCGGACGGCCTGTGTGTGCCACTGGTGTCCTCAACGTGTCTGGAGAAAGTGTGTGTTGGATGGACTCCTCTGTGGGGAAGGCTGTTGACGAGAGTTCCACAGACTGAGAAAGCATGGACAGGCTGCAATCTGCTTCACTGGAAGAATACCTGCCTTGGTGAAATCAGGGAGCCACTGGAGTATTATGTACCAGGCGCTGGGCTGGACACTTGGGATATAAAGATGCACCCCCCCACCCCCCCAAAAAAAGCAAAATTTCTGCCCTCAATGAGCTTGTTGTTTGGTTGTTTTTCAGTTGTGTCTGGCTTTCCATGACCCTATTTGGGATTTTCTTGGCAAAGATCCTGGAGTGATTTGCCATTTCTTCTCCAGCTCATTTTACAGATGAGGAAACTGAGGCAAACAGGGTGAAGTGACACACAGCCAGTAAGTATCTGAGGCCAGATTTGAACTCCTTAAGATGAGTTTTCCTGATTTCAGGCCAGGAGCTTTAAGCACTATGGCGCCCCCTAGCTGCCATTTTGCTATGAGCTGCTAGGAAGTAATCGAGAGGCTTAAAGGAGATTATGGACGTGAAGGGCTGTTTAAACCTTGTAAACTCTAGCTGTTGTGGCTGTTCTCAATAAGGCTCTGACATGAGCATCAAGCCCTTTGCCTGGTTCTTTGAGTCCCTGCCCTGTATGGACACTTTCTAAGGACAGGCTACCTGAGATAGCTGCTGAACCTTGTCTCTTACTAAGTCCACTTCAATATCTTGGGGGCCTAGGAGTGGAATAATTTGAAATAATTTGTTTACAAATTTGAAATAATCTGGCATGAGCTTTAGCTGTCTTAGGAAGACCCTGGAGTGTAAACTCTTCTGATAGCTCATCCTCTTCATCTCTGAAGAAATCTGGATGCTTTCAGCTGCCAGGCTGTCTTTGGTTGGATCCAGCTGATCAGCCTCCCTAGGTAGGTGGGGGTCCCTTACTCTGAGGGTGCATCACCCTGAGAAGTCCCTAAGGTGGGATCTGAGCAGGGGCAACAATACAGCCACTCATAGCTGGTGGCTGAGCCCACATTCAAGGCAAGGGGAAAACCACCCATTGGCAAACTGGGCTTGGGGCCAAGGCCCATGCAACCCCCAGGTTACAGAGCTGGATTCCAGCTAACCTGGACCACTAGCTAGTCTTCAAACTCAATATTACCCCCTTCCTCCCCTCTGGGCACTGGCCTGGGATGCAGACGGGCCTCTTGGAATCCCAGCTTCCTCTGAGACTCAGCTCCAGGGCCACTTGCCCTATGGAATCTTCCTTCTGCCCCAGATATTAGTGGGCTTTTTCCTTCTTTCAGATGTTTATGGTGCAAAGCAGCTAGGCAGGGGCAGCTAGGTGGTGCAGTAAATAGAACAGCAGCCCTGGAGTCAGGAGGACCTGAGTTCAAATGTGAGCTCAGACACTTGACACTACCTGTGTGACCTTGGGCAAGTCACTTAACCCTGATTGCCTTGCCTTCCCCCCTGCCAAAAAGCAGCTAGGCAGTACTAGGAAGAGAGTTGGAATCTTGCCTGTGGCACAGTGGCTGGTGGACCCTGAGCAAGTCACCTAACCTCTTCTAGACTTAATAACGATGATGACAATATGTCACATTTATCTAGCTTCAAGGTTTGTACCATGTTTTACATGCATTATCTCATCTGATCCTCACAACCACCCTAGAAGGAAGGTGTTATACTTATCTCCATTTTATGGATGAGGAAACTGAGGCAGACAGAGATTAAGTGGCTGGCCCAGATGGCAAATGTCTGAGGTTGGATTTGAATTCAAGCCCAGCACTCTTATCTTTTGCATCGCCTAGTCTCCTCAATCATTAGTTTGATCATCTGTAAAAAGGGGGAAACATTATTCTGCTCTCAGACTGTGTTTGAGAGGATCAGGTGAGATAACGTATCTAAAGATACACATAAAGATACACGAAGATAACGTGTCTAAAGTACTTTGTCAGCCTCAAAGCGCTGTGTAAATGTTAGCTACTGTTATTGTAAAGTCTAAAGTCCTTAAAGTGTTTCTTTTGGGTCTTCCTGTTTAAGGCCAGGGGCCTTGCCCTGTGGAGGTGCCTTACAAATATTGGTTGAATTGATTTGGATGGGAATGGACCCCTGGGAACCTCCAGGCTGCTCAACATCTGCCTTTGTTAACTGGTCTCCAGGAAGGAGGAACTCACAACCCCAAAGGCAGCCTTTGGACTTCTAATCAATACAAAGTTTTTCTGGACATCAAGGCTGCATCTGTGCCTTTGAATCTTCCATCCCTTGCCCCTTGGTGCACCCTCTGGAGCCAAGCAGAAGAAAGGGAATCCGGTTCCTTGTGGCTGGCTTTCAGATGGTGTCTAGTCCACCTGGATGCTAGAGTCTTCTCCAGGTTAGACCTCCACGCTTCCCTGCAACTAACCCTCCCTCATGTGACCTGGCTCCTGGCCTCCTCTGGACACTTGTTTTCAGCAGGTTGTCTCAGTGACTTTAGAAACACAATGAGGTATCGGGTCAAAGTCCACGGCCAGCTCAAATCTCATCTTCTACAGGGGCCCTTTCCTGCTCCTCTCCCACGCTGGAGCCTTCTCTGGGATTACTGGGCATCTTTTCTGGAAAGAGCTTGGACGTCTTCTCCTCCATTGGATGGTGACCTCCTTCCAGGCCAGGACGGCTTTTACCTCGCTTTGCATCCCTGGCACTTAGTGTAGCACATAGTAAAAACTGAAAAATATTTTCTTGACTGGCCAATCGATTGTTTGGCCAATTGACTGATATGTCTGCATATACACACATTTTATATACATATATCACATGTGTATGTACACACACATACACCCAAGTACACACACATACACCCAAGTACACACACATACACACATGTGTATATATATATATACATATATATATACACACACACATTCTTGTGCAGTTGTTTTTGGTTGCATCTTGCTCTCTGTGACCCCATTTGGGGTTTACTTGGCAAAGATACTAGAGGATTTTGTCATCTCCTTCTCCAGCTCAATTTACAAGTGAGGAAACTGAGGCAAACAGGGTCAAATGGCTTGCCCAGGGTCATACAGCTAGTGTCTGAGGCCAGATTTGAACTCAGGAAGATGAGTTTTCCTGATTTCAAGTCCAGTGTTCTATCTACTGCGCCACCTAGGGGTGTGTGTGTGTGTGTGTGCGTGTGCATGTGTATATACACGTATCTATATATGTATACATATATGTATATAATGTATATATGTGCGTGCATGAATATATGTAGAAATGTAGATATATGCACATACATATAATGCAACCCATATACATATATCATATGTAAAATTAGCATTATATTACATAGAATTAACACTTTATACATATAAAATATAGACACATTATTTATATTTTTATACACATATGTTGGTGCAATGGATAGAATCAGAAGTATTCATTTTCATTAGTTCAAATCTAGCCTCAAACACTTACTAGCTGGGTGACCCTGGGCAAGTCACTTAACCCTGGTCCAGTTTTAGTACAATCCTCTCCTCTTACAGATAAACTAACTGTATAGTACTAGCTGAGAGCTCAGGCAATTGTCATTGGTCAGGGATGACAGAACTGGGGATATGGCTTGGGTACCAAGCAGGTCAAGGAGTCTTTCTAGAGCTAGCCCAGGAGTGAGGGTCTAACCTGGGACAGATGGCACCAGGAAGACTGAGGAATATCTCAAGAGCTATCCCAGAAGCAAGGGGCTAATCTGGAACAGACAAGGAGTCTCTCTAGAGCTACCCCAGAAGCCAGGGTCTAACCTGGAATAGATGGCACCAGGAAGATTGAGGAATCTCTCAAGAGTTAGCCCAGAAGTGAGGGGCTAATCTGGAACAGATGGTACCAGGAAGGTCAAGGAGTCTCTCTAGAGCTAGCCCAGAAGTGAAGGTCTACTAACTTGAAACGGATGCTCCTTCAGAACTGTCATACTCTGGGCTGGCCTATTAATAATAAGAATAAGACAATTAGATTTAGAGCTAAAAGAGACCTTAGTCATACCTAGTCTAACCATTTCATTTTATAGATGAAGAAACTGAGACCTTGGCATGGGAAGGGACCCTCCCAGAGTCTCCCAGGCTGTCAGCCGCAGGGCAACTCCTCTATCACCAGACACTAGGCTTTCCTCAGGACGGCACCTCACCACCAAGTAGCCAAGACCCTTCTCCGGCCCCATCTTTCAGTCAGATACACTCTGAGGTGAACCTGGGAGACTCTCCCTGACCAAACCAGCATCCCTGGACATCCAGCCTCCAGGCTGGCGGTGCCTGTGCCAAACTTTACACCCACTGAACGAAAAACACCAGAGTTCCTTTGTGTCCCTTGGGGGCGGGGGAGGTAGGGAGGGTTACCAAAAAGAATGCTCTGTTAAGCAGAACAATGGAGTGGAAAAAGCCCTGACCTGCACATCAGACCTCGGCTCAGGGCCCAGCTCTGGCATGAGCTTTAGCAAATCGCTTCATGTTTCCTCAGAGTCTCAGTATTCTCATCAGTAAAATGGGAACAGCACCTGCTTCCCAGGGCTATCAAGAAGAAAGGACTTTGTAAACTTCCAAGCATTATTCATTATTATTATTATTTCATTGTTAATTTCATTATGATTATTCCTTATTATTATTAATTTACCATTGACATTCCATGTTATTAATTATATATAATTGTTATTAATTGACTATCCAAATGACATATATAAGGGAGAGAGGACTCTTAGGATCATAGATGTAGACCTCAGTGGTCATTGAGGCCAGCTCCTTTATTTTACAGGTGAAGAAACTGAGGCCGGAGAGGAGAAGGGATTTGCCCAGGGTCCCTGCCCTCAAAGGAATTTCCTTCTACCAGAGGAAGGCAATGTACATACAGGTAAACACTGACTCTACGCACAGTAAATATATAGCAGACAGGTTGATTGTGCTGGGAAAGTGCTCACCTCTGGGGTGGTGTGGGGGATGGGAAAGGCCTCCTGTGGAAGGGGGCACCAGGGGACTGAATTGGCAGAGGGGAGGAAGAAGTGCCTTCCAAAGGGTCTCCATTCACCCGAGTTCCTAGAACAGGGCTTCGTACAGATTACAAGGCATCTGAGGCTCCTTTCTGCCCTAAATAGAGGGTTCTAGGGTCTCTCCAATCTTGGGTTTTCATGGACTATTTTTTCTAGAGCTCGTCTTTGTCCCCATCCCTCTACTTCTCTCATGTGCCTATTCTGAGGCTAGAGTCTATATCCCTATCAATCCTTCTGTCCCTGGCATCTAGCACATGGGCACGTATCTTGTGCATAGTAGGTCTAAAATGAAATATTTTTTTGAGGTGAAATGAAAAAATTTGGATAATTTCCTGCCTGGTAGAATAAAAGGAAAGTGAGTAACCTGGGAATTAATTTCCCTGTTATTATCTACAAGCATTTATTAAGCACCTACTGTGTGCCAAGCATCAGACTAAGCACTAGAGGTACAAAGAAAGGTTGAGAATAAGCCCCTGACCCCCATGAACTCTCCTTCCAATGGGAGAGACAACATGCAAACCACAATGTATACACAAGGTATATATAGTGTAAATGGAATGTCATCTCCACTGGTGGGAGGGGTCTCCTATAGAAGGTAAAATTTTATCCAAGTCATGAAGGAAGCCAGAGAATCTGAGCAGCAGAAGTGATGAGGGAGAGCCAGGGCAAGGCACCCAGGCAAGATAGGGAGGGTTACATGGGAGGGACATCCTCTGGATCATAGGGTACACAAAGTGGAGAGAAGTATTGGGCCAAAGTGTAGGACAGGGCCACATTCTGAAGGGCTTGAAATGCCAAACAGAGGACTTTGGGTTTGATGCTAGTGGAATAGGGAGCCTCTGGAGGTTATTGAGGTGTTGGGGGTAGACATAGTCAGATCTGTACCTTAGGGAAATCACTTTAGCTGATGAGCGGAGAATAGATTGGAGTGGAGGCACCTGAGGCAGGGAGGCCAACCAGCAGGCTATACAGTCATCCAGAAATGAGAGGATGAGGGAGATGGCAGCTGGAAGTGGAGAGATGGGGACATAGAAGAGAGATGTTGGGGAGTTAGAAATGACAAGGCTTGATAACAGAGCCTAGACAGGGGGTGGGGGAGAGAATGAGGTGTACCAGGATGGTGGTGGTGCTCTTGATAGAAATAGGGATGTTCAGAAGAGAGGAGGGTTTATGAAAAATAATGAGTTCAGCTTCGGACAGGGGGAGTTGGACAAGTCCAGTGGACATCCATTGGAGATGTCCAAAAGGGAGTTGGTAAGGCAAGGGCAGAAACTGTTACCTGGCCTGGATGGACTGTGGGGAAGGGGCCTAGTAGTAGAGAAAGCACCCCCAAATCCACTTTGTAATTCATGAAGTGCAAATAATACAAGTAAGGACAGTTTTGAGCAGCAAAACAAATTACTCTCTCTGCTGGAACATAGAAGGTGTGAACAGCCTCCATCCCCACTTCTGATAGTTTCATATTTTACTTTCTAGACTTGGCCAAAGCCGTACTTCCTACAGGTAGCCTTCCCTGGTCCTACCCCCAGATACCAGCACTTTCCCTTTAAGATTTACCAGATACTATTTCTTATGTGTTTTGGTTCTAATTACATGCGTGGAGTGTTGTCTGTTCCATTAGACTATAAGCTTTTTGAGAGCATGGACAGTGCCCCTTGTAGTTGTTGCTTTAGAAATGCTTGTTGATTGATTGACATTAGTTTTATTAACTAGTTGCTTAGTTCGATTGTTTCTGCTCCCGGAGTAGATGTATTAAATTTTTGTACCCTCTAAATTTTGCTGCCCTGGGACATAACCCTGCTTACCTCACCCTAGTTTTGGCCTCAAGTAAAAGTCAAACCTGGGGGAAAGATTCTTATTTCTGTCTTTCTTTGGTATCGCACGGTAAGAAGTTACCTGCCAAACCCAACCAGCAGTATATGCTATTTCTAAGTTGTCTCACTCCTTAGCCTTGCACCTCCAAAAATCCCACTCTGATTTGTCACACCAAAAGGCTGGCATCTTAGCAAACAGTAGTCTACACTTCTGTTCATTCTGAGTCACCACTGAACGTTCAAGCCCAGAATTCCAGCCCTTTGGAATGTGCCCTGCAGTGTATAATGAAGCCGAGGGGGAGGGCAGGGGAATGTGGCCAGCTGCATTCATAAAGGTGGTTTCTGAGTCCTGTAAGTCCACTGGTCAACATCCCATGGGTGGAGTGGGTGCAATGAGGGTATGTCAGGGTCCAGGGATCTTCCCCTTGTGGCTTCAGATGCTATTGAAGGCAGTGGGGGTAGAGACTGGAGGAGAACGACAAAGTATCGCAGGACAGACATAGCTATCAGCTATAACTCTGGGGTTGTAGGATCACTGCAGAAATGAAACTTGGAGGTCATCTATTCCACTTGACAGATGAATAAACTAAGGCCCAAAGAGATGATGTGATTTGTTTCAGGTTAAACAGGTAGCAAGTAACAGAGACAGAATTGAAAACCAGGTCTCCAAAACCAGGACTTCAAATCCAGGACTATAACTAGGAACAATGGTACCCTGGGCAAATTATTTTGGGGTGAATGGCGGCACACAGTGATTCTGGGTCAAGGTTCCCCTAATCCCTAAAGAATCCAGCTCCCTCAGGGCCTGGGGAGGTGGGTCCAGGGTGAGAAGCACCATAGCAATGGGCCTTGAGCAACATTGGGCTGGCCAGTGGTGTTAGCTGGTGGAGGCCTCTACAGGCAGACATAGAGGTGATGATCTCCTTGGGGAGGAAGAGGGTTCTCCTCCACTTCCCGAGAAAGAAATTTACCAGGTGGAAAAGAAGAAAAACTTTCTTCTCTGGAGCTGTTCTCCTGGGTCTGGGCTAAACTCTAGTGGGGAGGTGGCAGTCTTCAAAGGCCTCTCTGAATGGTGTGAGATGACAGCTGTCCTGGCTTCCTTCATGATGAGGTTAGACCAGGCCCTCACTCTTCTGAGGACTTGCTTCAGGCATCACTTTGTTCTAAGTGCCCCCAGCTGGCATAGCACTGCCATTTCAACATGGCTTCCTATGGGTTCTGGAACCAAGAAGTAGGGCACAAAGCAATGGGAAAATACCCCCTCCCCACAATAAGCCTGAAACATAAGCAAGGACTTAATTTCTCTTAGGGGGGTCACACACAATCAGTCCCATCTGGGGCTTGTGGGCCAGAGGACCTGAGCTCAAACCCTGCCTCTGATCCTGCTTGTGTGGCCTTGGGTAAGTCATTTATCCTTTTTGAGCCTCTGTTTTTTCAACTGTAAAATAAGGGGATTCAATGTGATGACTTTTGAGGTCCGTTCCAATCTTAGATCTAGTGTTCTATGAGCTGATGACTCTAAAGGAAGTGAATAAAATCAGAGTGCATACAAGGCATCTGAAACTAGTCGTGTGTATCTGACTGTTATTATGGGGTGGTAGAGGGAAAGATTTCTTTGTTTATCCTTGAAAACACTGGGCAACACCAGTTTGGTCCCCAAGGTCACTTTCATCTCTAAGATGTCTATGGATCTAAGCTGGGGGAAAACTACCAATCATGGGTTTGGGAAGATTTAACTCTGAACAAGGGGCAGCTGGGATTTGAGGGGACCAATAGTCAGGCTAGACTCTCAGTGATTACTATGCCTGTCTGAGACCTCTTCCTACCTGTCACTATTGAGCAGAGAGTCCAGCTCGAAGAGGTTACCATGGTCATAGGCTCTGGATCAGCATCCCTGTTCTACTGTGTTACCTTGGAGAAGGGAATGGGAAGGAATTATCATTTATCTATCTCCTTCTGGATGCCAGCACTATATTAAGTACTTTACAAACATTAAATATCACAGCAACCTGTATACAAAGTAGGTGCTATTATCCTTGTTTTACAGTTGAGGAAACTGAGGCAAACAGGGGTTTAAGTGACTTGCCAAGGGTCACATAGATAGTAAATATCTGAGGCTGGATTTGAATTCAGCTCTTCTTGAATCTGTCCACTGAGCCACCACCCGCCTGTTGAGTTTTCTCTGGGTCTCAGCATTCGTGAAGGGACAGCACTAGGTACCTTCTGTCACTGAATCTTGTGAGTCCCCCTACCCCCATACGCTCGACAATCCAGCCATCCTGGCCTGCTTGCCATTCCTCCCATATTCCAACTCCTGTTTCTGTGTCTTTGGATAGGCTGTCCCCTCTCCGGGTTCTTCCTTCCCACTTCTGATCTTAGAACCTACAGCTTCCTTCAAGACTGGGATCCAGCATTGCCTTCCACAAGAGGCCACTCCCAGACATTCCACGTCCTTGGGCCTTCCTCTCAGTTTGGCTTCTGGCCACTCTGTATGTAGCTACATAGCATCTCCCCGATTAGATCCCTAAGGTCAAGGACTGTTTTTGCTTTTTCTCTCTATCCCAAGTGCTTGGCACAGAAATAAATGCTTGTTAATTGAAAGCTTCTCCAAAGATCTATCATTTTCCAGTGTAGTGATGAAGTAGGATGCCGCCCCTCTGGACTTGGCATATGATGACCCACATCCTATCTCAGTGCTTTTGCACTGGCCATGCCTCATGCCTGGAGCACACTCCTTTCTCACGTCTTCCTCTTCCAACTCCCTGGTTTCTTTCAAAATTCAGCTCAAGTGCCGTATTCTACGTGAAGCCACAATAGCTCGTGCCCTCCCTCTCTTCCAAATGATTTTGTATTCATTTTTTTGTGTGACAGAGTTGTCTCATGAGAATGTAAGTTCTCCAAGGGCAGATACTGCTTCAAGTTTGTCTTCATACCCCCTGGACTTGTGCAATGCTTGGTATACAGTAGGTGCCTAATCAATGCTTGTTGGTAGATTGCAAGTGCAGTCAAAGGAAGCTATCTAGGCTAGCCCTTTCCTATAAGAGAGGAAGAACTGAGCCCCCAGAGGTTACCTGGGAGGGGCCCAGGGGTCATTTCTGGGAAAGAGAGGGGTTGGTGGGGGCAGAGAGCAAGGCACGGGTGCCTGGGGCTGGCCTGGACACTAACCCAACCAGTGGGTTTGCTGGATGACAAAATGCAGGATATTAATAGCCTCGTTCACAAGACTGCCCTACTGCTCCTGCTCCTACGCCTTGAACTTCAGGCCTTAAGCAGGCTCTGTCCCGCAAACCCACGTGCCTGGTCCACAAGGCTCCCTTGTCCATGGTGGCTTCCTAAGGAGGGGCACCCTCTTCAGGCGAGCTGGGGGTATAGCGGCAGTCCAGAGGCAGCCAGAGCACCATGACCAGCATCCCCATATGCTATTCAGTACTCATGGGGGAGGGGGAAGGGTGCCCGGAGCCCAGCACCCACAGGGAGCCCCAGGAATCCTCAGAGCATGCAAGAGGCCTTCCCCTTTCAGTTTATCCAGGATGGGCCCAGGCATCAACTCTGCTTCAGCTGGGATGGAGATGGGAAGCTGCCTCCTGGACCTTCCAGAACTGAGGCTGGCATATTTAGAACTCCAGGGGGCATTCTAACTTAGGGCAGCAGGAGGAGGAGGAACTACAAGCACTAATGTTATTGTCTCCATCTTGCAGAGAAGGAAACTGAGTCTCAGAAGGATGCCGTGCCTTGTCCATGGTTCTGTAATTCAAATGAGAGGCTCAAGGCAGACACTGGAAAGGAGACAATTCTCCAAGGTGATCTGATCATCACCTTATGAGTTTATCATCTCAGCTCCAGAGGGCTGCTGGAAAGGGCAGGGACAGCATGGTCATCTGGAGCTTACACTGGGGTTTTTGTTTTTCTCTTGTAACTAACTGTCTCTAGTTCAGTTGTCATTAAAAAGTACAACTTTGCTAAATTGTATTTCTATGTTTGGAAAAGAAACTTTTTGGGAAAATCTCGCTTAACTCTGTGCCTGTGACCAGATCATCTTGAGGGAACCCCTCTCGCTAGGAATCCTCTGCTTTTAACCCTCAGTTTGGTCAGAATTAATATTCCCACAACCGCTTCAAGTATTTGTGGCTGTGATGGCTTTTGGGAATGAAGCTTGTGTTTCCATTCTGTCCAAGGCACAGGTCACCCGGCTGCTAAATGTCAAAGACAGGCTTCAAATCCAGCATTGTCCCAGCCCCAAGGCTTGTACTTAATCCACAGACCACACCCTGTGTTACCCAAACAATCCAGGACTCAGAACCAATAGAGTTGAGTTCAAATCCTACCTAAGATACTAGTTGTGTGACCATTGACAAGTCACTTATATCCCACTGCCTCTGTTTCCCCCTCTGTGAAATAGGGATCATATTATTGGTGCTGTCTCCCTATTAGAGGTTAGGTGAGGGAAATGCTCTGTGAACTTGGTAGCACTTGTAGAAATGAATTATTATTGTTCTGGGGCATCTGGCAAAGGCAGTGTGGTGTCATGAATAGAATGATGGATTTGGGTTCAAATCCCCCTCTGCTACATTGTCTAGCTAGTCAGGTAACCTGTCTGAGACTTAAAATAGGGGTGATAGTCCTTCTAGGACTCACTTCACAGGGATGGAGCAGGGCTCAGGTAACTTCTAGGTGGTTCTGGCAATTTACCCATTGCTGGGAAGTGGCTGCCTCTGCTAACAAATCGCTTAATTTTAGGGACTAAATCATGCAAAACCCATTTTAATAGCATCGAGGGACTAGAATAACTTTTGCTTGTATTAATCTTTAACAATCAGGAAAGAATGGCCACAACTGAATGCTCAAGTTTTCCCACCAGCTCAGGTGCAAAATCCTCAGAGAAGGAGGACTTGGGGAGTCCAGGTCACATCCCAAACACAGAGGCAGTGGGGGCAAAGGGGAAAGAGAAGTGGGCCTAGAGTCAGGGGAGACCCAGATTCAAATCCCTGTTGTGTGACCGCAGACAAGGCAGCTAGCCTCTCCTAGGCTCATCTATAAAATAGGGATCATACCACTGGCAGGGTGTACACCCAGTGAGATGACGCTCTACCAATGTGGGTCAGCACCCTCTGGTTTTAGAGAGTTGCTTGGAAGAGTGAGGGATGACTTGTCCAGGGTCATATTGCTAGTATATGTCAGAGGGAGCATCTGAAGCTGGATCTTCCTGAGCTAAAGCCAGTTATCTCTCCACTACAACTCTCTCTCTCTCTGTCTCTCTCTGTCTCTGTCTCTCTCTCTCTCTCTCTCTCTCTCTCTCTCTCTCTCTCTCTCTGCTCTGTCTCTCTGTCTCTCTGCCTCTCTGTTTCTGCCTCTGTCCCACACACACACACACACACACACACACACACATACAGAGATAGATACACATCTGGATTTTAAACCTAAGCCTTCTGATTCCAAATCCATACTCTTTTCACTACACTGAACTTTAGTTTCATCTATAACACTTGTGTTGCCTATCTTTTAGGGCTGTTATAATACATATTTGAAAAAAATGTATAATACATAATGCAAATATATGTAATTTTTAAAAACCATGTATCTCCCATGCCTGGGTGGCAAGATGGGTGTGCCATAGTGACCTCAGAGCCAGGAAGCTCTGGGGTCACGTCCTGCCCTGACATCTCCTGGCAATGTGGATGAGACACATTCTTAACGAGTGCCCACCCTGCAGGCATCTCTAAGGATCTCGTTACAGGGCAGGTGATGAGCTGCATTGGCCAAGGGAGTTTCTGCCTGGAAGGGCTCTGCCACAGGGAATCGCAAGTCCCACCAAAATATAGAAATGCAGACAGAGAGATAGAAAGAGGTGTCCCATAACCCACAGAGATTAGTGCAGACCTGTGAGGTCATTCATGTAGGATACTCCCCCCAGTGGTGCCAAGATGCAATTTCTCCGTCACTTAGAGAGAGGCCCAGCGCTAAGGAGGCCATGGGAACCTCCCCTGGTCACAGAGCTGGTGGGCATTCCGAGGCCTTTTCTAAAACTCAAGTCCTGAGCACCCTGCCATTCTCCCTTGATTGTTTTAATAATACACACACACACACACACACGTACATGTACATATATAAAATAAAATGTGACCGATGTGCATATTGCAGCCACTCTTGTACTCCATAGGCATGCTATGTAAATTCCAGTGATTATTATTAATGACAAATGCTGAATAGTAATATAGCAACGACTTGCTTCCACTTCATCTTTCAAAGATTGAAGTTTTTATCCATGAGGGAAAGACCCAGACCCAAATCCCCCATATCTGACTTAGGAGACAGGCCTGTACGGTTTCTGTTAAAATCCATGCTTCCAGGGTCACCTTGGCACTGGCCTTTCTGTCCTGAGAGAGACTTATCTTCAGAGAGCAAGCATCCAGCCCATCCCCAGACCTGTGCCTGCCAGCACAGTGGGATGTGCCCTGCTGTCCGAGTCATTGAAACTTTTGGGTCATCTCCACTTCTTGAAGGGCATCATTGTAACAAGCCTTTCATGGATGCCACAACTCCTCACATTCATGTAGGGCTTCAGGGTCCCAAAGTCATTGTCTGATACTGTCTTAACTCTTTTTTCACAATGGCTTTGCAAGGTAGGTGTGATTGCACCCACTTTACAAATGAAGAAATTGGAGCTCAGAGGACTTCTGTGATTTGCCCCAGACTAGTATTCAGTAGTGTTAGAACTCAAATCCATGTTTTTTGACTCCAAATTCAGTGGTCTTTATAGGGCCACAGGCTTAGAGCCAAGGGTGAGTCAATCACATGTTATACATTTACAATGTACTGGGCTCTGTGCTAAGCAGTGGGGAAAGGCAAAGACAGTCCCTGCCCTCCAGGAGCTCACATTCTATTGGAGGAGACAACATGTAAATAACTGGAAATTTCTAAGATAAATAGGAATTGAGGGAAGACTCCAGCAGCAAACCCTCTACATCTCCTCCTCTTTGGACAGACCCTGCTACATGTCAGTGTGCTAACATTACTTAGAGGAAGACCAGAAGCCTTGCAGAGTTCAATAACAGAAAGGAAACTTGGTTGAGTTTCTATGAAATCCACAAGATTGGCTGCTCCTGACTCCATGTTAGCATCAGCAACACGTGGCTCTTAAAATGTGGCATCTTGGGGAACCAACCTTAGCAATTTGGAGGCCAAAGAAAATGTTAAGTGTGAATCAGTTAGTTAATCTTACCATGAAAAAGGACTCATTCACTTAAAAATCCTCTCTTGGCCCTGTCAGCCTGCTCCTGTCAGCTTCTCCTTTCAAATCCACTTCTCTCAGTAGGCTCCTTATAAAAATAGCATCTTTTTTCAGAGATTTTGGCTCTGCCCCTTACTTAGCTGTGTGACCTCGGGAAAGTCATTTCCTCAAGGATTCACTTAAAACAGGGACTCTTAACCTGGAGTCTATGGATAGATTTCATGGGGCCTGTGAACTTGCATGGGAAAAACATTATATCTTTTTCACTATATTTATATTTATTATTATATTGTTTATTGTTTCACTAACCTTCGGTTTCCTTTGTAAACTTATGTATTTTATTTTACAAGTTTAAAAACATTATTCCAAGAAGGGATCCACAAGTTTTACCAGATGGCCAAAGGGGTCCGTGACGCAAAGAACACCAAGAATGCCTAGATTCGATGATTTCTAAGTTCTCTTTGCATTCTAGTATCTTGGGATCAGACATGTCATTTCTCAAGTCTCGTTTCTTCTCTCTTTGTCTCTCTCCCTTTTCCCTCCTTCCTTCTCGTTTTCTTTGTTCTGCTTTCTTTTTTTTCTCTCTAGCTCTTTCTTTTCCTTTCCTCTTTCATTTCCATAAACCTTATTTTCCTTGAGATAATGGTGCCCCTCCCTCCCCCCCACACACCTCCATATCCTTTTAACCACACACTATTACTCTCAATTTACCTTTTATCTTAGCTGCCTAATTGTCACCCCAAGATGTCATTTGCTTCCCTCTTCTGGGAGGATAATGGCAATGAAGGAGTTTATGTTGGAGGTGATTTCAAGAAAAATTGCATCATGATTTCTCAGAGGAGTTAAGTTTCGTGGTTCTGTGGGTTGGTCATTGGCCTGAAAATATGAAGTATTGCTTTCAGATCCCAATTTTGTTTAAGAACTCACTAAATGCTTTCTCTACAACAATTTAACTTTCAGTTTTCCATTCACGTGTTTCATTTTTTCTTTATTCATTCAATATTAGCAATTAATTTTCCTCCTCACAATTTTTGATTTTATCCTGAGACCCATTAAAGTTTATAAACAGCTAACGATCAAATTTTTACAATTTGTGCTCTTTTTCCCACAGTTGGCACCCACCCTTCACACTGTTGGCAAATATCTCCATCACTGGTTATTCATCTCCTCTGAAAGAATAGTCCATTTCCCAGAAAATAAGTGGCTAAGGGATTAGTGCCTTCTTTATGATGCCTATCTCTGCTAGTGTAATTTCTTGAACCAGTGTTAGTGTTAACATCTTTAGTCTCTAAGAAGGTGTTAGTATTTGTAACACCTTTGACTTCTTGAATTAGTCTGAGACACATTAGGGGGTTTAGTCATTGGGGTTTGCTTGGCAAAAATACTAGAGCGGTTTGCCATTATTCTTTTCCAGCTCATTTTACAGATAAGGAAACTGAGGCAAACAGGTTGAAGTGACTTGCCCAGGGTCACACAGCTAGTAAGTGTCTGAGGCCAGATTTGAACACAGGAAGATGAGTTTGTGTGGCTGATTCTCTGTGCACTATGGCACCACCTAGCTGCCCAGAATAGTCACTGGGGAAGGTACTATAATAGTCAGCCCCTGGAGTGAGGCATAAAATGACTTTTACTGAGTGCTTTTTATGGTTCTGTGGCAAGAGCACTGACTTTAGAACAAAAAAAAAGAGACAATGGGAAGACCCGAGTTGGAATCCTACCTCTGACCCTTACTAGACTGTGCGACGCTGAGCAACTCACTGAATGCCTGTCGTCCTGAGTTACTTCATCTGTCAAATGCAGATATTCATAACAGGCTTTTTGTGAAGTTCTGTGCAGTAACATATGTAAAGCGCTTGGTACACCTTAAGGCACTAGAGAAATGCTAGCTCTTATTACTGGAGGCAACTAGTTGGTATAAAGTCTGGACTGAGAATCAGGATGACCTGAGTTCAAACCCTGCCTCAGACACTTACTGAGTGTGGCTTGACAATCTGCACTGGAAAGACCAAATGGATGAAGAATTCTGATTACCAAAATGATAATATGTATTTAGACAAGAGCATCATGGACCCCTAATGCATTTGGCTGTAGCCTATGGACTCCTCAGAGTACTGTTAAAATACATACATAAAATACTGAGGATCACAGAGGGAGTAGATTATGTTGACACACAGTGATCAAAATATTGAAAAGTCAAGTTTGTGGGCCATGGGTTGAGAGCCCCAGATTCAGATGGACATCCTCTGGAGCTTGTCCATGAGTATGCACGTCTAAAACACACATATGAGCAATGATTTGAGCTCAGAGCTGAACAGGAGGAAGCAAACAGGAGGGATTGTCTTCAGGGAATCACAAAGCTTCTTCCAGAACCAACTGTCCACCTTTTGAAAACCAACATCCCACTTAAATTTCTGTATGGCTGCGACGCATGGAAAATATGGATGCTGATGAATTCTGAGGCCAACGGAGGGGCACATGGTGATGTGAGCAGGTGGTGTCACAGAACCAAGGAGGAACCACGAAGAAGTCCAGCAGTAAAAGATGTCACCTAGGAAATACATGCTAGGAAGACATCATCTTGTCATATGGTGTGGGCCAGAGGTGACACATGATCATTCAGAGGGCTCCACTGATGTCCTCATAAATCAAGGTGAGTTTAAGACCATTGGAGGCCCCCTGATGGTGAAAACATGGGAGGACATGGATCAAGATGGGCAGGCATCATTGGAAGAAACACACGAGTCCAGGTCTTCCTGACTTTTTTTAAGGTTTTTTTTTGGAGGGGGGAAGGCAGGGCAATTGGGGTTAAGTGACTTGCCCAAGGTCACACAGCTAGTAAGTGTGTCGAGTGTCTCAGGCCAGATTTGAACTCAGGTTCTCCTGACTCTAGGGCTGGTGCTCTACTCACTGCGCCACCTAGCTGCCACCTTCCTGACTTTGAGGCTGGCTCTCTGCCCACTATGATCTGTTGCTTCTCAAATTTATACCTAAAACTTATTGAATCTTTTGTAGAGTCATAGGATTTTGAGTTGAAGTTGGAGGCTCTCTAGTCCAACTCCCTTATTTTACAAATTAGGAAAGTGAAACCCAAAGAGGTGTATTTCCCTAGGGACCCATGGGTATAAGGGGCAGATCTGGGGTTCTACCAAAGGTCCTCTGATTACAACTCAGATGCCCTTTCCAGTTGTCCAAACTGCCTCAGCTAATCCAAATGGATGAAGGCTTGGGTCCCATCGAGAATCTGAGAGTGTCTTGGTCTCCTGTTGGCTCTTTGAGAGCAGGGATGGCACTGGATATTTTTGTCCACTGTTCTGTACATCATGGGATTAGAGGATGTGCTGGAAAGTACTTTGAGGATCACTCAGTCCTTCTCCCTCATTTTACAGAGGTTTCTTGGGTTCCTGAAACGTCCTCCCTGAAGCCTTTCCAGACTGGTGAAGCCTACCAGCTCCCAACGGGACTTGAGCCCTGTTGACATGACCTCTGAGAGCCCAGGATCGCCTCCGCTTTGTGGTGAGGCCTTGAAAAAGGCTGTTGGTGGAGGTGTCCGTTTCTAAGTCAAGAAAATTAGCCCTGTGAACTCTGAGCTGTCTATGTTTTGGCTAAAGCAAGAGACTTGCTGAAAGGAGGTTTTTGAGCTCCCGGCAATAAGTGCTCGTGGGTACAAACGTGACTGTGATGATACATTCTACCTCAAAGGAGTCTGCTTGGCTTTGCAATTGGACGGAAGCCATTTTGAGGATTTTCTATTTGCTTTCTTTGCCGAGAGACTGACACATTTTCAAAAACAAGTATCAGATGGAAAACCCCATGAAGAAGGGACTGTTTGGTAAAGCACTATGTACACACTCATGGGCAATTATGGAGAGAGAAGGCACCAGACCATGCAATATATATTTTTAATCATCCCCTAAAGTTGGGACCAGGGTGGAAGTCTTCCCTGACAACCACAATCTCTGGTCATTGATTGCTCTCTTCTCCCACTGAAGTCTTTCAGTCTGGAACACCCAATTTAGTACTTAAATATAAACTCCTATATAATAAATTAAACTTAAAAAAAGTTAAGCAGGGGGCTAGATGGTACAGTGGATGGAGCACCAAGCCTGGAGTCAAAAAGAGTTCAAATCTGGCCTCAGATACTTACTAGCTGTGTGGCCCTGGGCTAGTCATTTACCCCTGTTTGCCTCAGTTTCCTCATCTGTAAAATGATCTGGAGAAGGAAATGGCCAACCACGCTAGCATCTTTGCCAAGAAAACTCAAAATAGGATCACGAAGACTTGGCCACGACTGAACAACAATGACAAATAAGTTAAATATAAACTCTCGCTGTAGCTTTTTCACTGGATCGTGAAGTGCTATAAGTCAGGAAACCTGTTCTATGCTTCTTAGGTGACCTTGCTATGTGTGGAAGAGATGCCTAATAAACCTTCAGGGCCAAGGACCTTGGATTGGGAATTAGAAGAAAGCGGCTCAGTCTTGGCTCTGTTATTTACTACATGTGTGACCTTAAATAAATCACTTCCTTCCTTTGGGACTCAGTTCTTTTACCTACAAAATGAGGTGGTTGGAATAGAAGACCCACAAGGTTCCTTTCTGTTCAAAATCCTAGGACCTCATGGTGGATTAAACAAGGCCCATGTTTCATTGATGAGAGGTGGCATGGTAGAATAGAGGGACAGGTCACCTCAAAGTCAGAAAAGACCTGGGCTCAAGTCCTTTGATACTTTGATACTAACTGGATGCATGACCCAGGGCAAGTTACTTAACCTCTCAGTTCTCTAGGTAATTTTTTTAAGGCCAAAAGTTGCAGAAAAGGTATTGGCCTACCCTGTAAAGAAGGCTTCCTTGTTATGGGGAGGGGCAACTCTACACCAATAAAATCATAAGTCCTGTCCCTATCCATTTGTTTAATCTGCTCAACTGTATTGAGCCTTGGCCAACCACTGAAGAATGTTTAATTAATGTCATTTAGTGATAAATTCATGGCACTGATATGTGATACTTTCATGTATGAGACTCAATCTATTTTTTCAGCTCATAGAATTGAGAGATGGAAAGGAATTTAGTCATAATCTGGCCCAACTGTCTAATTTTACAAGTTAAGAAAGCTCAGACATAAAGTGCCCATGGTCACTTATGTGTAAAGTGACAGGGGCAGGATTTGAACCCAGGTCCAACAACTCCAAATTCATGGCTCTTTCTACTAGTTATTTAGGTACCTATTATGTGCAGAAGACTACCTTAGGTTTTGTGGAAGGTAAAGGATATATAATTCCTGGTTCCTTCCCACATGGAATTGCCATTCCCTATGGGGAATGGGCGCACGCATACAAAGCATACAAAAATGGGAGAGTATCAAGTGTGGTGAGCTTTGGTGTCTCCATGACCCATCGAGGTTGGGCTCTTTCCTCAGTCTTTGACTTTTCATCCCACACAATCCTTGTCTATTTCCCAGAGTTCTCCAGAGAAGATCTATTTAACAAAACTGAGGCCTTCCTCTTGGCCTTGTTGTGTCTCAGGGGTATCATCATTGCCTTTCATCTCACTCCATGACTAGCCCACCTCCCTTTCCGGTCATACCCATAATTAATTATGTCTTCTATGGCCCTTCTCATGTCACCATTGGCAATGTGCCGATGCTGCCTGCTTACGCCCACCATGAGTCTATCCATTACCCTTTGGGTTCTTTGTCATTGTAAGTCTTCTGAGGCCTCGGTGGTCTATGATTCCTCCCATATAGGATTGCCAGAGGAATATCCAAGCTAAAGAGATGGCTTCTGTAGCATCAAGCCTCTTGGCTATCATTTCTTCTTGCTTTGTCCTCTGTTGTAAAGTAGTGCTTTTAATCAGTCAGTCAATAAAGATGCATTAAGTGCCTACTATGTGCCAGGAACTGTGTGCTAGGCACTGGGGATGCAAAGAAAGACAAAAGACAGTCCCTGCCCTCTAGATGTTCACAATCCTGTGGAAGAGATAACAAGCAAATGGTATGTACAAACAAGCTCCATACACAAATAAATAGGAAATAAATATAACAGTAAGATAAATTGGAAATGATTAAGAGCGGGAATACACTAGAATTAAAGAAGGTTGGGAAAGATTTCCTGTAGAAGATGGGATTATAGTTGGTACTTAGAGGAAGCCATGAGGAGGGAAAGCATCCCATGGGGAAGAAAATACTCAGAGGCTAGAGGCAGAGTGTCTTATTCATGGAACTACCAGATTGGCCAGATTGGGCCATTCACTGGATTAAAGACTGGAAAGGTAGGAGGAGGCTGGGTTATAAAGAGCCTTGAATGCCAAACAGAAGAGTTTGGTTTCAGTCCTGAAGGCGATAGGAAGCAATGAAATTTGTTGAGTAGTAAGGTGACCTAACTGATGTCTTTGGTGGTCATGTGTTACACAATTGTAGGTCTTTCTCACTTCCCTAAAGCCACAGTGATCATGAATCTGATAGCAAAGAGTGCTAGTATTAAGATAGATTGCCAGATAGATGGATAGATGTAGATGGATGGCTAGATGAATATATATGTAGATAGATGCTAGGTAGATGGATGGCTAGATGGCTAGATGAGAGAGAGATAGAGATAGATGAAGGGATACATAGGTGGGTGGATAGATGGATACATACACAAATGGATGGCTAGATAGATGAATGGATAGATAGAAAGAAAGAATACATATATACATACATACGTACATGGATGGATGGATAGATAGATAAAGTGATCCTTGAATGGATAGTTGAATAGATACATGATAAGTAGATGGATGGACAGATGGATGGATGGAGGAATAGGTAGATGGAGAGAGAGAGAGAGAGAGAGAGAGAGAGAGAGAGAGAGAGAGAGAGAGAGAGAGAGCTCTAAAATTCCCAAGAAACTTTGGGACACGCAAAAAGTGTAGCAGTGTGGACACTACTTCACCAAAGGGTCGGTGCCATGTAAGGTTTCAGTGATGTTAAGACATTATATATCACAGGAGATGGAATTGGAAGGAAGTTAAGAGATTGTAGTACTGTGGAAAGAGCAGTAGATTAGATTTAGAATACGAGTTTCTGAGTGAGAATTCCTCAGACCTGTCGTAGACCTAGAGGCGGAAGGGACCTTAAAGAGCATCTCTTTCAACTCTCAGGGAGACTAATGGATGCAGTGGAAAATGTACTGGGGCTTTGGATAAAGGATCTGGTTTCTAATTCTATCTCTGTTGTTGTTCAGTCATGTCCCACTCTTTGTGACCCCATGGACCACAGCACCCCAGGCCCTTCTCTCTTCCACTATCTCCTAAAGTCTGTCCAAATTCACTCATTGTTCTCATGACACTCTCCATCCATCTCATCCTCTGCCATCCCCTTTTCCTTTTGCTTTCAATCTTTCCCAACATCAGAGTCTTTTACAATGAGTCCTGTCTTCTCATTAGGGGCTAAACTATTTAAGCTTCAGCTTCAGTCGTTGTCCTTTCATTGAAAGGCCTGTGGTGGCACAGTGGATAGAATGCCAGGCCTGAAGGCAAAAATACTGTTCTTCCTGAATTCAAATTTAGCCTCAGACAGTACTGACTGTGTGACCCTGGGCAAGTCACTTCACCTTGTTGCCTCAGTTTCCTCATCTGTAAAGTGAGCTGGAGAAGGAAATGGCAAATCACTCCAGTATCTCTGCCAAGAAAACCCTAAATAGGGTCATGGAGAGTCAGACATGACTGAAAAAATGACTGAACAGTAATTTTTTTAAAATATTGACTGATTTGATTTCCCTGCTGTCCAAGGGCCTCTCAAAACTCTTCTCCAACATCACAATTCAAAAGTATCAGTTCTACGGTGCTCAGCCTTCCTTATATTCCAGTTCTCACAGCCATACATTGCTACCAGAAAAACCATAGCTTTGACTCCATGAACCTTTGTCACAAGGCGATATCTCTGCTCTTTAGCCTGCTGTCCAGATTTGCCGTGGCTTTCCTTCCAAGGAGCAAGTGTCTTTTAATTTCATGGTGGCAGTGATCTTTGAGCCCAAAAATAGGAAATCTGACACTACTTCCATTTCTTCTCCCTACATTTGCCAGGATGTGATGGGACCAGTTGTCAGGATCTTCATTTTTTTTTTGAAGTTAAGCTTCAAGCCGGCATTCACACTCTGCTCTTTCACCATCGTCAAGAGGCTTCTTCATTCTTCTTAACTTTCTGCCATCAGAGTGGTATCATCTACAGATCTGAGATTTTGAGATTTCTCTTAGCAACCTTAATTCCAGCTTTTGATTCATCCAGCCTGACATTTCACATGATGCGCTCTGCATGTACATTAAATAAATAAAGTAACAATATAAAGCCTTGCCATATTCCTTTTCCAATGTTAAACTAATCAGTTGTTCCATGTTTGGTTCTAACTGTTGCTTCTTGGCCCTCATACACATTCCTCAGGAGACAAGTCAGATGATCTGGTCCTCCCATCTCTTGGAGGATTTGCCACATTTTGTTGCGATCCACCACAATCAAAGGCTTTATTTTGGTTCCTTATTTTCTATATAATGTCAGATGAGTTCCCTTCACTGGGCCTGATTCCTTGTCTGTAAGATAAGAGGTTTGGACCACTAGACAATCTCTAAGGTCCCTTCTGGCTTGAAACTGAGGTCACTCAGGTAGGAAGAAGCAGAGCCAGAATTTGTCCACAGGTCGTTTTTTCTCTTGCTTTTCTGTTGCTGGTGCCTTCTCTCTGAGATGATCTCCCACCTTCTCTCTCTATCTTGAATGTACATAATTGTTTGCACATGGTCTCCTCCTCACCCCCAACCCCCGGCTCCCTGAGGGCAGGAACTCTTGGTCTTTCTAATCCTCTGCTCTTAGCACAGTGTTTGGCACATAGTAGGCACTTAATAAATGCTTGTTGACTTTTAACCACAGATCCAGGGCTCATTCATTCATTCTACAAGCACTTATTAAGTGCCTGCTATTTACTGGGCATTATCCTAGGAGGCATGGATATAGGGAAGAAAACACAAAATCAGAGCAGCCAACACGTGGTAGAAAAGGTCTCTTGTAGGGGGTAACCCATGAGGTGATCCCAGGGGGAGGTAGAGAGGAGATCACCCTTCTTTTAGCACAAAGCACACATACTCACCTCTACGGCTCAGGTTTTCAGGCCTCCATGCCAAGTGTCTATGAGAAGAAGGCCATGTCACTTAGGGATGGGGCCAAGACCCATGCATTATGAATTGAAATCCTGACACATTTGGCTGAGATTTAAAAAAAGAAAGAAAGAAAAGAAGAAAAAAGCAAAAACAAGTGACTCCCTCAAGGGAGCTTGGGCAGGAAAACACTGGGCAAGATTCCTCGGTTAGAGACAACTGGAGGCTGGCCTGCCGACGGATGATCTGGTCAGGAAATAGCTACTTCCTGAGGTCCCTCCCAGAGTTCTCCCACTCTGGCAAACCTCAGCCGGAGCCAGGACAGCCAGCAAATCACTCCACCACGTCCAGGGCAGTGCCATTGGCTGCCTTGCTTTGGCTCAGCCTTGGAGGCAGCTCGGCAGTTTGGCTGGATTGACCCTATGAACATTCTGAATTTCCTACGGAAGCAGGAGGTTAAAAAAGAACCAGCTGGCAGGGCATCCAGGGTAGGAAGAAAAGCGATCAAGATTTGGCAGAGACCTGGGAGAGGACCCAGTCATGGAACCACCACACATCTAGACCTTAGACAGCCTCCAATTCACCCTCCTCACCGTTAAGTAGAGAAACCAAGACTCCAGGGAGTTGTAGCGATTTCCCCAAGGACCCAGGCATGGAACTACCACACATCTAGACCTTAGAAGGCCTCCAGTTCACCCTCCCACCATTAAATAGAGAAACCAAGACTCCAGGGAATTGCAGTGATTTCCCCAAGGAAGCAGAGATCAGGATTCCAGCTCAGGAAAGTAGCCCTAGACCGAAATGATCTTTTCAACTTATTTGGGATCAGAGCTGGAGAACTTAAAGGGACCATCGACATCACCTCCTCATTTCACAGATAGAGAAACTGAGGCGAGTCTGGTGACCTGCCTGAGGCCAGAGAGGTGGGAGAGTGATGGGGCTGGGATTTGATCTTTCCTTCTATGCCCCCTGCTTCCCCACCCCATCGTTCCTTTTACGAATAACAATAACAGTACTGAGCATTTATTTATTTTATTTAGGTTCGTAAAGAACTTTACATGTATTATCTAATTTAATTTTTCTGGCAATCCTGTGAGGCAGGTGCAATTATCATCTCACTTTTACAGATGGGGAGACTGAGGCTCCAAGAGGTTAAATGACTAGGTCAAGGTCACACAGTGAAGTGACATTTCAGCTCAGGTCTTCCTGACTCCAGTTGGTCAGTCAACAAGCATTTATGAAGCACCTACTACTCCCCTATGTCAGGCACTGTGATAAATGCTGAGACTACAAAGGAAGGTCCCCCAACAGATACGGAGAGAATCTCCAAGTCTGGAACTGTGTTGGCCGCAGTGCCTGGCTGTCTAATGACAAAATGGAGACCCAGGGAAGAAAAGCGATTGGCCTGAGGTCACACAGCCAGCTAGTGTCAAAGGCAGGATTCCTTGACCCAGGTCTTGTGACCTGATAAGACCAATGCTTGTCCTGCCCCCACAGGAGCGGCACATGTTAGGTACGTGTTTGCATCATCTCTCCTCCTGCATAGGTTTGGGCACCCCTGCCCCTCCCAAAAATGGTTTGGCATTTGTCCATGAAATAAATGTTTTAATTTTTTTTTCTTGAGTACCCAAGATTCGCCTTTGCTCCGTGGAGCACACAACATCACAGATGGCAGAAAGAAATCGGAATTGGTGTGCTAAATTGATTAAGCACAACCCTTATTGTCAGTATAATTCAAATTCCTCCTGTTTAAAAAAAAAAGGAAGTGGGGGGTGGGCAGGAGAAGGAATTACAGGCCTGAGTCAGAATAGAAATGCCATACCTTGAGCATGATTTCTTTCACTGGACCTCAACCAAAGCAAGAATTTGACATAATTACCCACGGCTGGGAAAGACTATCACCCAGGTCCAAGAAGCAATCTGGAGGATGGTATGGGGTGCGTGTGTGTGTGTGTGTGTGTGTGTGTGTGTGTGTGTGTGTGTGTGTCTGTGTCTGTGTCTGTGTCTGTGTCTGTATCTGTGTATCTCTGTGTGTCTGTGGGTGTGTAGCGCAGGAAATCTGTGGAATTCAATGATCAAGGAGGCTGAAAGGCAAGATTCAAGACTCTGTAATCCTGGGAGATTAAGGCAAAGTTGGTCCAAAGAACAGAAGAGAAAGCTATTAGGGAGTGTGGCATAGCGGAGAGAGTGTTGACTGGGCAACAGGAAGACCCAAGGCCCAAATCCCCCTCCAGCATTTCCTAGTTAAATGATCCCGGGCCAGTCATTTCACTGCTCAGTAGCTGTTTCTTTCTTTCTTTCTTTTGCAGGGGGGACGGCAGGGCAATTGTTAAGTAACTTGCCCAAGGTCACACAGCTAGTAAGTGTGTCAAGTGTCTGAGGCCAGATTTGAACTCAGGTCCTCCTGACTCCAGGATTGGTGCTCCACTCACTGCGCCACCCAGCTGCCCCTCAGTAGCTGTTTCTTTATAAAAACAGAAGGTTGGACTCAATGACCTTTCAGTCCCAGATTTATAAGCCTGTGATCTTGTCATAGGATTTGCTCCATCCCCTAGAACACTCTAATGCTCACCGGCATTTCAATAACTAGAGAGATTGTAAAGCAATTAAGAGACATTCTCTCATCCTCATTATAGCCTCAAAACAACCTGCTGAATTAGGTAGTACCTGTGTTATGACTTCTGGGCCTGGACTCGGGAAGACTCATCTTTGTGAGTTCAAATCTAGCCTCAGACTCCTACTGGCCGTGTGACCCAGGGCAAGTCACTTAACCCTGCTTGCCTCAGTTTCCTCAGCTGTAAAATGAGCCGGAGAAGGAAATGGCAAAGCACTCCAGCATCTTTGCCAAGAAACCCCCAAATAGGGTCATGAAGAATCAGACACAACGGAGACAATCTAACAACAAGAAGTGTCATGACTTCCATTTTACAGATGAGGAGGTAACGTGACTTTGCCAGGGTCACACAGCTTGTAAGTGTGTACGTTCGGGAGGAGATTTGAGTCCAGGGGTCCTGTAGCTCTAACGTGAGCAATCTTTCGGGGAAACTATCGGTGATGCCATCTTGTGGTCAGCTAAGTAGCTCAGAAGAATGAGTAAGAATTTGTTTATCTTATCATTGCTGTGGTTTGGTCATTTCAGTCCTGTCCGACTTTTTATGACCCTATTTGGGGTTTTCCTTGGCAGAAATATTGGAGTGATTTGCCCTTTCCTTCTCCGGCTCATTTTTACAGATGAGGAAACTGAGGCAAACAGGGTTACGTGACTTGTCCAGGGTCACACAGCTAATAGGTGTCTGAGTCCTGATTTGAACTCAGGTCTTCCGGATTCGAGGCCCAGCACTCTATCCACTGAGCCGCCCAGCTGCTTGTTACAAACAAGTCATTGTCTGGAGCTCATTCCAAACAGGCTGTGAGAGTGGCAGGTGGACTCAGCAGATCTTTAGGTTTATAACATTATGATATTCTAAACTTTTCTTGCTGGTTCTGATCACTGCTGTCTACACTAAAAACTCTTAAAGCTGACAGCAAATGCCTCTGTGTCACCTCAGCGATGATCAACTTCCTCTTCTTAACTCTCTTCCCATTTCTTTGTCCCTTTCGCTCCTCTGCCACCATCTTCTCCCCACTTCTGAAACGTGGGCCTCCCCCAAGGCTCTGGCCTTGGCCATCCCCACAGACACCATAGGCTCTAATAGACTCTGGACTCTGGATTCTCCCACAGACTGAAAAACCCTGATAATGGCTCCTTTATCAATTAGCCATGTGACAATTATTGACTAAGAATCTGCTATGGATCTCACCCTGGCAGGAGGCAGAAGTATAGAGTATCATCTCCACCCTCAAATTACGTTCTATTCAATTCAGCAAGTCTTTGTCGTGTCTCCTATGGGCCAGGCAAAGGGAACGTCGAGGGAGACTTGGCTTCAGAGTCACTAAGGGCCAGGTCCAAGTGCAGCTTTTGACATATGCTGACTGTGTGACCTTGGGCAAGTCACTCAACATCTCAGGGCCCTGGGCAACTCTATAAGGCTTTACTTGCAAAATAGTTGGCAGTCTGCATCGGTGGAGAGAGTTTCCTGACTAGGAGATCCCTCTACCAATGAAATCATAGGTTCTTACCACTTCTGAGGTGCTGGGGAACAGAGACAAAAGAAAATAAGTTCCTGCCCTCAAGGAGCTTTCATTCTATTGGGGGAAAGGTGGGACAATGACTGCTGGTACCCAGTTAAGTAAATCCAAATTAAATACTGTGATAACAAAACAGTTATCTTATTCCCCCCCTCCCTCCAATAATGGCCTTCTACTCCAACTATCTCATTTTACAGATGAGGAAACTGAGGCCCAAAGAGGTTAAGTAAGGGGCTGGCTCAGGCTCACACAGGTAGTGTGCAGCCTGAGAGGTCATCTAATCCAAATCCTTTTTTACAGAGTAGAAAACCAAGGCCTGGAATGATGAGGGGAGCTCTAAGTCCCATAAACAGAGCCTTCAACTTCAGGCTTTTGCCCGCAAAGCCAAAATTCTTACTATTTTCCACTGAATCATATTGCTTCATCACTAGCTTCTCACACCCATTAAAAAACCCCAGCCAGCTCATCCTTCTCACCTCTATTTTGGCTACCGGCCTCATCTCCTCCGAGTCAGGTAGGAGGTGGGCTTGACTCTTCAGTGGGCCTTGCCCCCTCCATCTCATTCAGGACCAGGCGCTATTCACTCGTCCTCCTGTTCCCTCCTTTCCTCTCTCAAGTAATACTACACACATACACACACACGCACATACACATACATACACGTACATGCACACATACACACACACACACACATTGTGTTTGTTCTTTGTTCTCAAAGAGGACCACAACATCAGGGAGATGATGACATGACTTGCAGTTGACTTTGATTCGAGTGAGGGAGGTTCTGTGCAAGGTCACCAGCCTCACTCTCTCCTCCAGAGCCCTCTGGGTCCAGTGGCCTGATATTCACCAGGATGACTGGAGATGGCCCAGGATGCACTGGGGGACCCTGGCCCTTTCAGGCTAAGGTCCTTTCAGGTTCTCACTCTGAGTGAGGTAATGCCCATTCAGTGAATAGGCTTTTTTAAGAAATTAATCAAAGGATGGCCCCTGTAATCAAAACTCAAAAAAAAAAAACTTAGGAGGGGAAGACCCTCAGGGTGCTTCCCAAAAGAGAAGCAGTTACTATTTAGTGTTTAAATTCACTCTGTGCTAGGAGGGCAGGGACCTATTGTCCAATCTATGAGCTCCAAAGTGAGTTGGGTTTAAGGCTTGGTTTTTGAGAAAGAAATCCAGCCAGTAAACCCGAAGTTGAGGAGGCAGCCTTCAGCCATGGAAATGGAGCACGGAGAGGAGGGAGAAGGAGAGTGAA